>NC_089804.1:36908043-36964223 GCF_029633855.1 Hoplias malabaricus | reverse complement strand
TTCAGACCCAAAGCCCCTGTAAATCCAGCTCAAATTCCGCAGAACTCTCTTTCACATCTGTATCAGGAGCTGTTCGCCACATCCTCACGTCCCACCGGAGAGAATCGATGGTTAAACCGCGGCAGAGCGGTCGAGGAAAGAAAAGCCCCTCCCCTCTTCCTCCAGAGAAGAATCACTCTCATCCTCTCCTCTTCACAAACCCCTCTCTTCCTTTTCTCCATCTCTTTTCTCCTTACTCTCTCCCCCGCTTTCTTAAGGACACAAAAGAAAAATTAACATGTTCCTACATCTCCGCTCGCATCGGAAGTAATCGGGGGAACACAGAAATCCCCGGGCAAGCAATTTCCAATTAATGAGCTCAAATTAATTTGAAGCTTATTTACTGATGGCAGCGGACTGCTCGGCTATTCTTCTGTCCTTACACACACCCGAGAGAGAGAGAGAGAGCGCCCCCAGGAGAAACAGCAAATATATAATGCAGCCAAAGGGAGGAAAAAGAGATGGAGGGAGACAGAAATAGAGACAGAGAGAGAGAGAGAGAGTTGCATGTATAGAGAGAACAGAAGGAAAAAAGAATGAGTGAAAGAGAGAGAAAGTGGAAAACAGAGAGTGGAGCGAGGAAGCGAGAGACAGAAACCCATCACGGGATACTCTGGACAGCTTACGCTCACCACGCCAAAAGCCAAGAGTCCACCAGAGGGGTGTAAAGCCTCGCAGCACTGGGCTGTAGAGCAGTGGAGTGATGGAACAACACCTATGTGAGCTAGAGTGGCGTTCTGCTCTGACTAGGGGTGGCCGATACAGCCCAAAAATAATCAGGGTATTTTTGCGATAATGATATTATTGACGAAATTGTAAAGAAAAAAAAAAATAATAAAAAGAAATATATCAAATGTCATGAACATATTAAAGTAAGAAAAGTTAAAAATGAATTTTAGTATAAATGTAACAGACTCAAACATTCCGTAGAAGCAAATAAATAAATAAATAAATAAACAAACAGTCAACAATTTGGTTATTTATTAAACAACTTCAACTTCCCACAATTCTGATTTGGAATAATATTAATGTAACAAATAAATCTACAACAAAAGTAAAGTGCAGGAAACTCAATGCATGTATATAAACAACAAATGTAAACATTCATTCATTGTCTGTAACCCATTATCCAGTTCAGGGTCGTGGTGTGTCCGGAGCCTACCCGCAATCACTGAGCGCAAGGCCAAATGTAAACAATAACATAAAAAATACCTTAAAATCTTTACAAGAAATGTCACAAACGAGGCAGGAAACGGACGTACACGCAAGGAATATTTAATTAAACCAAGTCAAACGTAACAAAGAGAAAACAAACACAAGCATGGAGACAAGGAAACAAACTAGAACTAGAACAGGAACATAACTGTGAACTGGTGGCAATGTGTAAGACAACTGACATAGAAACACATCTAAACACACAAGATCCGACAAGAGAACACTGAAACAATGGGACTATATAAACACAGAGCACTGACAAGGAACACCTGGGACACATAACGAGAGGGCAGGACTACAAAGGAGACTCTGATGAGAGGGCGGGGCTAAGGCGGGACTAGGGCGGAGACAGGAAGAATAAACAGAGCCATGTGCTAAATGAGCGCATGGTGAGGAAAACAAACACAGCAAGTGACAAGAAATAACAAATAAATATTCAAAATAGAAGTCTGCTTGGTTATAGCTCACATTTTTAATTGTTTTGTGTACATCTTTTGTAATTTTATAGAAGTACGTCTTATGGAAGACACGATTATTATTTTTTTTTTATTTTGAGACTGTATAATATCTCAACATATCGACTTATCTCAGAATAATGACATAACAGCTTTCAAATTGATGGAATTAAAAAAACTGCCTTTTTTAAAATTATTGTATGTGGGAGAAACTGGTTTCCATAGTAATCTAGTAAACAAACCACCTCCACACGACTAAATACGCTCCACTTTTGGAACAACCCCCTCCACTGCAGAGCCATGTTCTAAGATTACGTGTTAAGACTCTGTTACTGCGGTAACAGGGGGAGACATTTTGGACCCTGGGTAAAAGAATTAGTCCTCCATAGGTTTCCTGAAGCTGAAACATTGGGAGGAACCCTGTCCCGGTTGATTGTGTGTTCATTCCCCTGGCTCAAGCACTCAGAGTGTCCACTAGAAGAGCTGCTCTCAGTTCAGAGTGCTGAGACATTCAGTTCAGACCTCTGTCCCAGTGGCCCCTGAAAAGCATGCAATTTTAATGGCCTTAAATGAGTTTCTCCACCAAACACGGAGAGGAATGATCAAAGCAATCCGTTACATCCTCCTCGGCTTAAACGCGGCTGTGGTTATTTCTGTTATTTTCTATTTATACGTCTATACAGAGGCTGAGGCCTGACCTCTTCACGAGCGGTTCTCATTAGACGGGACGTCCCGGACTTCTTCCTGTCATCATCATTAAACAAGAGGCTGTTTGAAAAGGTACGTCACGAAAGACGCAGCTGTAAAACATCTCTCAGTGGTATCTTCATTAAAAACTAACAAAATTACACTCTCCAGCAACTGAAAGCCTCGTCTAACGAATTAAAGCAACAGTAGTTAGTATTTTACCTTAAAGTAGCACTAGGTAAGGTTTGCTACTTTTGCTGCTGGGTTCCCCCTACAGTTGCAGGGTGCCATTCATTTTTACAGCACGGTCCTGAAATCAAAGTGGAGGAGGATTGAGGGTGATAGGTTTCCTACCCACCTCCAAAATAATTACATAGTGCAGTTTCTGCAGTGCTGAGCCAAGAGTGGACCCGACAAAGGCTGTGTTCTCCCAAGTACAGCTCAATGGAGCCTCGCAATGATTTTCAAGCTGTAATTTTATGGTAAAAATCTACCTAGTGTTCCTTTAAGATTAAAGCATCATTGTGATGTTCCACTGACCTGTAAAAAGGAGGTGTTGCACCTCTCAGCACTGCGGAAACTGCACTATGTAATTTTTAGAAGAAGGTTAAAAAGCCACCGCCTCAATTTCAGGACAGTGCTGTTGCACTGAATCTGCAAAATCTTACTTACTGTTACTTTAAAAAACAACAAGCTGGTAATGCAACAAGAACTGAACAAACTGTTTATACCACTGACTTCAGAAGAAATGTTAGATGATCAGATGATCAGATCAGGCGTGAGCCAGGGGTGTCCCAACATTTAAACCACAGTGCTCCACCACATGTAAGAAAGCGCAGCGTATTCTAAGAAAAAAAAATTCGATCAGGCGCAGAGCCTCCTGGCTGTTCCTCTGAATGTCACCAGCTTGACAGGCTAATAGTCCTCCCTTCCAACGTGTTATTAAAACGGCCCTGTCGCCACCGAAGCCTGGAGAGAAAAAGAGAGAGAGACTTGGAAGGTGGAGCCGGCTTAATTAAATCACATCCTCAGGTAAGCATCGCACACACGGCGCTGAATCCAGAAACAAATTTGGATAATCTCCCTCGCTGCGATTCAGAGCTGGGAGCTGGGATCTGAAATGACGTTTGAACATTCCTGGAGTTCTCCAAGAGCTTGGGGGGAGGGGGGGGGCAGATTGTCCCACCTGCTCAGAACATCAACTGAAGATACTTATCCTCTCAATATATCACACAGAAATCAATCAGTATTAACATCACACTCACATATAAAGTCTTAAACCTGAACCAGACTGTAACCCTTAGTCATAAGCCTAACACACTCACGTGTCTGTGAATAATGGGGACATTACATAGCATTCCATTCATTTTGTGGAGAATTATCGTTAACTTTTAAATGTGGGCTACTTGCTTAACCCTGTACCACACATACATACACACACACACATATATATAGACTTCTCTAGATATCCAAGCATGCTCAACCAGCGCCAAAGTAGCTCGCCCACCACCATTGTGCAGCATCCACCTGAGAGAACATGACAGAACTATGGGTCTGAAAGGATGTGGAGCTATCACTGAGAAACGGACACTGACACCAAAGGAAAACATATGACGCCGGGGTCCTCAGAACCAGGGAGTGTCCGCTCCAGAGTCCAGACCTCAACATCACTGACTAGGTTTGAATATTTAGTTCTGAGCAGTGTGTGTTATTTAGTGAGAGAGAGAGAGAGAGAGAGAGAGAGAGAGAGAGAGAGAGAGAGAGAGAGGAAAAGAGAGAGAGAGGAAGAAAGAGAAAGAGGAAGAGAGAGAGAGGAAGAGAAAGAGAGAAAGAGAGAGCGCAACTGATTGTGTGTGAAATCTCCAGTTCATTTTAAGGTGGTAGAAGCAAGTTCTGCGTGTGCCTAATTTGCTGCTGCATGACAGAAATCAGACAGCTGTCGAAGTGAGGACATCTGACCTGTATGATCATCGTCTCACCACACACACACACAGGTTCAGCTCCAGATAAGACACGAACAGAAAGGAGCCACACAGTCTAATGATGCTCTTCACCTCGCAAAACAGAAAAGGCCTTGATAAGAAGGTCTTATGCGTGCATGTGTGTGTGTGTGTGTGCTTGGCTCAACTTCAGCTGTCACTAAGAGGTTGACAGCTGAAGCCTTGTTAAAGCTGTCCACCTGCTCACTGCAACAATTCCCTGATAATGACTTCCAGCATGGTGCTGTAAAGTAACTTTGTGTCCAACCTCTGAGCTCTTAAACTGGAGAGTGTGTGGAGTGTGTGTGTGTGAGGGAGAAAGAGAATGCAAGTAAGCAGATTAGGTGAGTGTTGTATATTAAGAGAAGCTTGTGTTTAAGGGGATGTGGGTAAGAAGAACTTGTGTGTATGAGGTTGTGTGTGTGTGTGTGTGTGTCTCATTTGTCCGGGCTGGTGTTGGTAACCTCGCACGCCATCCATCTTCCCGCGTGACAGCTACATATGCCACGCTGGGCGAGGACCCTTCAGTCTGTCGCTCACAAGCTGATGCAGAGCAGAGAGATGAGCGGAAGATAAACGACGTGTCCAAAAGTATTGGGACACCCCTCTAATATGTGAGTGTTATGACTCTTGTACTGCAACCACCTTAGAAACATGAATTGGCCTAAAGTCATGGCACCCAACACCTCCAGTGAGTTGGAGGGGTATAACGCCCCTAGTACTGGGCTCTCTGTATGTCATTTTCCATCTAAATAAATGATACGAGGTATGGACTGATAGTTTGGAGACTATAATCACCATGTCTCTGAATCCTGAGGCCGGAAAGTGTTTTTCCAGCTCTGGAAACGAGTGTGTTCTTGTTTGGAGGATCAATAAGGGAGCTGTCTTCTTGCTGAAAACTGGATACAGATTAGTTGCGCTCAGGCTTATTTGCAGGGCAAACATCCATTCTGGGAGAACATAATCTAAGGGAGATTACCTCCCTGCAAGTGATTTACCATCGGGGCCAGAGGAGCCCGGGGTAATTAGGGAAAGGGAAAGCTTTCACACTTTCACTTTTCCCTGCAATCATCAGATCAGATGCAAGAGTGGAGCAATAAGAGCGAGGTTCACTTCGGTTAGTGCAGGCACAGACTGACAGTGTGTGTGTGTGTGTGTGGCCCTTGGCAGCTTGCTGCTTCATTCTGGCTGCTGGAACACACTCGGCGAGCTGTCAGCCTACATGTCTGTGTCAATCAACATCCTCTCTGGATCTCTCCAGTCCGCCTTAAAAGAGCACAGCTGCTGAAGGCGCACACAGAAACAGGATAGACACACACACACACACACACACACACACACACACTGCCTACACAAGCCAGGAGGGTGGAAAATCATGACACGTAGTTCTGAACCGAGGAATGCATGATGATACCCTACATGGCCAAAAGTTTGGAGACACCTGCTCATCCGTTTCTATAGCAACGAATGCCACAATTAGGATTGTGGTCCCTCATTGCTGCAGTGGCACCTTCTACTCTTCTGAGAAGGCTTCAGACAAGATGCTGGAACACTGCTGTAAAGATTTGAAGGCATTCAGCCATGAGAGCTGTGGATGATTCGTTCTGATCAGAGTCCAATCAAAAGGCAGCTCCGTACCTGCAGAGAACACAGTTCTGCTGCTCCGCAGCCCAGTGCTGGGAGGGTTTATACCGTTCTAGCTGAAGCCTGGCATTAGGAATGAACCAAGGCTCCTGTGGATCTAAATAAACAAGTGCTGTAGATTGATTAAAATAAAATTCTGTGGCGTTTGCTGAAATGAATGGAGATTAATCACATTGTCCTATATTATGACCGAAGCTTTCAATAACGGAGGTTTAAAGGTAACATAAACACATAGAGATCGATAAAATGCAATTATATTTATATTATATTTATTAGTAGTTTCTATTGATTTACAAAAAAAATGAATTCTATTTTACTTTATTATGTCAGTGTTGTTCTGATTATTTTTAAACTAGAGTCTCTTCATTTGCTGAGAAAACATTTCAAGGAGAGCTTTAATAGCAGATACAGTAGAAATTTAATGGAGAAAATTAATGCTACAGAGCAGCTTGTGGTTCAAAAAAGGAGAAGAAACAGGAGCTCCGTGTGTGAAAGAGAGAGAGTTAGTTATGATATTTAATACATATTTCATTCATTCATTCATTGTCTGTAACCACTTGTCTAGTTCAGGGTTGCGGTGGGTCCGGAGCCGACCCGGAATCACAGAGCACAAGGTAGGAGCACACCCTGGAGGGGGCGCCAGTCCTTCACAGGGCGACACACACTCACACCTATGGACAACGGACCATGGGAGGAAACCAGAGCACATGGAGGAAACCCGTGTGGACACAGGGAGAACACAACACACGCCTCGCAGACAGTCACCCGGAAAGAAGCTTGAACCCACAACCTCCAGTACCCTAGGGCTGTGTGACAGCGACACCACCGCGACACCCTACATATTTCAACAAAAATACAATGTGATCCACTTTCCGAACTCAACAGTATTGATTCTGTGTTTACTTTGCTAAACCAAACCGCTAATGTCATTAAGCACTGTAAAAACAGAGTGAATTGTGGGAGGAAGTTGTGGCAAAGTTTGTAAAATCATTGATTAGCACTTTTTTTCATATAAATAGTGTTTTACATTTTGATGCACTAGCACAAACCCTTATTAACAATTGCTGGCAAGTGGTCTCAAAGAGACTGCCCCCTCCCAGAGCTGGGGACTGCCCACCCCTGCTCTGAGCTAAGCCATAACTGAGAGGCGCATCACCCCTGCTTGCTGGACTACACTCAATCATTCACAATCTCAGCTTTTCTTCACGCAAATCTGCCGCATTATAACAAAGGCTGAGAAAGTCTAACACACCGCTTGGACACGGTTGCAGCACTCTCCAATTTAAGAAAGCTTGCAAATACACACAGTCGCACACACACAAACACATGCCATGCAGCACACACACAGGCCGCGCCAGCACGAAACAAAATCTGGAACGAATTCACTGGAAGGAGAGAGAGAGAGTGAGAGAAAGAGAGAGAGAAAAGAAATAATAATAATAACAATAATAATAACACTGTATTTCTTCTTACAAATTTAGCACTCAATGGAGCGTGGAACAGCCCTAATAAAACATGCAATTTGGAGTGTGCATTAGCCCAGTAATGGCGTCATAGCTCCTGCCGGAGCGGCCGCTGAGGCTCCAGAGGCACGGGGAGCAGTAATGCACCGTGGGTAATGTCAATCCCGAGGAGCCGTCAGGAAAGCCAAATTACATTTTGATTTGTGAGCTCGTCCGTACGCGCCTCGTGCTCTCCTCCGTCGTCGGATTTGCAGAATCACTGCAAGAAAAGCTGCGGCTGTTGTTTTACCGCGGGGGGCACAAATCACCGGGCCAATTACACTTCTTTATGATTCATAAACTCCAGAGATTTTTTCGTATTATGTTTTTTCCCTCTTTTTTCTCTTTTGTGAGTGTGTTGTTTTATGAGCGAAGATTCCATTAGTGACTCAAGGGCCTCCAGACGGTGGTTCGAGGAGGCTGCGCTTCCTGGAAGAATAATACACATGTAACAAACACGTACACAGATTCAATGAGGTCCCTTTGAAAATGAAACATCCACTCTGTCATGAGATAAGAGCTTGATGTAGTACACAAACAGAGTTCGCTTTAAAGGGTACACCTCCATAACGGCATTGTACCTACACTACACTACTCTACTCTGGATTTGCTTTTCCATTAGACAGGTATGAGGCCTGGCCCCTGGAACCAGGTTCTATTTTTAGTACCTGCTCACTAATCAGCTACAGGACTGTGGTGTGTTCTCCCTGTGTCTGTGTGGGTTTCCTCTGAATGACTGTCTGTGAGGACTGTGGTGTGTTCTCCCTGTGTCTGTGTGGGTTTCCTCCGGATGACTGTCTGTGAGGACTGTGGTGTGTTCTCCCTGTGTCTGTGTGGGTTTCCTCCGGATGACTGTCTGTGAGGAGTGTGGTGTGTTCTCCTTGTGTCTGTGTGGGTTTCCTCCGGATGACTGTCTGTGAGGAGTGTGGTGTGTTCTCCTTGTGTCTGTGTGGGTTTCCTCCGGGTGACTGTCTGTGAGGAGTGTGGTGTGTTCTCCTTGTGTCTGTGTGGGTTTCCTCCGGGTGACTGTCTGTGAGGAGTGTGGTGTGTTCTCCTTGTGTCTGTGTGGGTTTCCTCCGGGTGACTGTCTGTGAGGAGTGTGGTGTGTTCTCCTTGTGTCTGTGTGGGTTTCCTCCGGGTGACTGTGTGTGAGGAGTGTGGTGTGTTCTCTGTGTCTGTGAGGAGTGTGATTTTGTTTTTCTAGAACTTACATAGAACTTCGAGAAGCGTTTCGTTCACAAACTAGTCCCGCCCTCCCTTACTGCGATTGGTTCGCTTGAGTGAGAAGGGGGCGTGGTGAAGTAGCCTAAAATCTTCTGATAGGACGGTCTGACAGTAGAGCTACAGTTATTGGTCGATAACCTTCTCTGTAAACATTTAATTGGTCAGTGTCCTCTTTCACCATCTCAGATCTGGTCACCCTAAGCAACACGCAGAAGCAGAGCCTCAAACCCCCCCAGTGAGCTTTGGAAACACTGCTGAACTCCCATGTTGTTCTGGACCCTAGCAGGATTCAGTGTGTGGCGTTTAGTTGCAGTGTTTAAAGTAAAATGATACATTAATGATCTCTCCGACTCAATAAATCCATTTATTGTTACTCTTCCAGCGTCGTCCTCTGAATTCAGAGCACTGAGACAAAAACGCATCAGACTGGGAGCGAAGGTTTACAGTTAGGTCTGTCGTCTTGACAACGTTTTTGACCCCCCCCCCCCATCCCCACCACCCCAATTGTAAACACCTAATAATAAGAGATCCTTCAAAGTTCGAAAGTACTTTCTGACTTCGTGTTTAATGGGTTATTGCTCAGTTTTCAGTCACAAACACACGTTCTGAAGTATAAAAAGAGTTTAAGGCAAGCTGCGCGTCGTCTCTGAATTTCCCCGCGAATGTGTGCGCAATGTTTTGAATCATTGATTTGAACTTGCACTCAATTCGTGAACCGATTCATCTAAATGAGTGACTCTACACTCAACCCATCGTGTAAGTTCCTCTAAGCGTCCAAACACCACACAGAGCACGTAATTCACGAAATATCAGTGGATTTAACACCAAACGATGACTCGGTTCGTTTCTTGAGCTTTGATTCCCAACAGGAGCGCGTTTGGGGGCGGGGCTGATGACATCACTTTTGTTTTTTAAGATCTCCTGGTTTAATGTATTTTTTAAATTATTATATTATATTACATTTATATAAAGAGATCCCCCACTCCCATTGACTAATCGTTTTCTGCTGGAAACCCTGAACTGCATCCGTTTATTATGTGCGAAAAAAATCATACTCAGTGTGAAAAGGCCTTAAATGCTACCGACTCCGTTGTTGTGGTGGTTTCCCATTAGAGACTGTGTTTTGAGACAACACTGAATACATTTCGGTGGCTTTAAATATGCTTTGTAAGATCAGCTGACAGTAATTTAGCCCCACCTATTTACAGCACAGTTATAAAAAGTGTTACAGCTCACACTGATTTGTAAAGATCACATATCACAGCGCAACCAATCAGAAAAGAGCTGGAAACTAGCAGTGAGACCCAGTCTTAGACCCCTACATCACTTTTTCACATCATGGTTACAAGTATATATCAAACTATACACTGAAATGCATATTAAGTGGAAATGTACATTCCTACCATACACCTACTTCAAACAACACAAACACACACGGACACAAGGACACACTCATGTTCAAACACACCATCAGTCATTATGCTTCTGTTGCTCGTGCTCGTGACATGCACCAATCAGACTTTATTAGCACAGGAGCTGCACAACAAATGAATATGAATATAAACAACAACAACAACACATGAGAGGAAAAAAAAAACCTTCAAAAGTCTTTTATCTCCCATCAGAGAGATTGGTCTGACCAGCGGCGGCCAATCAAAGCCCAGCGCTCACAACGACCGACAGAGCGCCAAACAAAACACGGCGCTCAAAGGCCTCCGCAAAAATAAATATATAAACACAGAGGTGGAGGCCAGGAGCCTGCACAGATACTGTTTAACATATGAGAGAGAGAGAGAGAGAGAGAGAGAGAGAGAGAGAGAGAGAGAGAGAGAGAGAGAGAGAGAGAGAGAGGAGACAGACAAACAGTGGGGGAAGTAGAGAGATGGAAACAGAAGAGAAAGAAAGAGAGAGAGGAAGACAAACAGAGGGGGAAGGAGAGAGAGAGAGAGAGGAGACAGCAGACAAACAGTGGGGGAAAGAGAGATGGAGACAGATGAGAGAGAAAGAGAGAGAGATGGAGACAAACAATGGGGGAAGGAGAGCGAGAGAGAGAGAGAGAGAGAGAGAGAGAGAGTGAGAGAGAGGCAGATGGCTGCTGGTGGGTTCACAGTTAAACGCATGGTGGGCCACAGCTGATGAAGAGGAGCAGAGAGAAGAAAGACATGAGATGGAAGAGTTGTGCCGCTTTGAGGCTTCTTCATCGACGAGGCGCCGAGTTCACAGCCACAGCGGGGCCAAGGAGGCACATTCTGACTCAGAAGAACCGAGGCAGCTGCCTCCAGGACACCCCACAAACACAGCAAAGCTGAGGCAGCTGCCTCTAGAGTCACGATGAAGCAGAGCATGACTTTGACTAATTCCTTTAATCAGTTTGTTCACCATGTGTTAGAGGAGCTGTTATGTCTTTAGAGGTCGGCTGACCATCCTTTTCTGAGGCAATCCCAAGCTACAGAGTGTGGCCCGTTCACTAGAGAGAGCGAGAGGGACGTGAGAGCGAGGACTGCATTGCTCTGGCACCTGTGAAACAAGTCGACTATTTTTGAAAGCTGACATTCCCGCGCAGATGATGGGAAATTAACCAGCGGTGCCTGTGAAATGCAGAGATTCTTCAGAGTAATTGCCCTCAACAAGAGCCGGATCACATCCGCCATTAGAGATGATAAGAGTCTAAATCTTAGAGGAAAATGATCCGAGGAGAATCGAGACAGAGCTCCGGGCTGAGATCTCAAGTCCTGACGCCATAATGTAACACACGCCTCGAGTCTGAAAGTGACAACACATTAGCGGCAAAGCCCCTTAATCAGAGGTTCTTCAAAGGGTCCTCCCAGGGGCGAATGTCAGAGTTCTCATCATGTGCCGAGCGCAGTTATTAAATAACACAGTGTGGATTTTCCAGCCGTAAGTGGGGCTTCCACCCGTCTCCTGGAGAGTGGTTTGATGCCAACGCACTTGAGCATCGCTACGAGTCTGCGCCGCCTCTGATCCGGCCACCGCGCAGAGATTTGAGCGGCGTGCATAAAAACAGCTCTGTTTACTCGGAATATTCATGACCCGGATTAATGTATTCACGCCGACACGGTCTCAGGCTGATTGCTAGCTTTCAATCTCTGGCTTTTAATGAAACAGGACGACTGTCTTTTGAGAAGAAGCAGAGTAGAGCAAAGAGACATGAACACACATGATCATATGAAGTTAAACTCCCATTAATTCATTTAGCTTTTCATTCTTTCATTCATCCTGATCAGGGTCAATTTCACACACTCACACACTCACACCTGTGGACAATGTCACACACTCACCCAGTCACTCACACACACACCTGTGGAAAATTTCACACCGTCACCCAGTCACTCACACACTCACACCTGTGGACAATTTCACACACTCACACACACACACCTGTGGACAATGTCACACACTCACCCAGTCACTCACACACTCACACCTGTGGAGAATGTCACACACTCACCCAGTCACTCACACACTTGTGGACAATGTCACACACTCACCCAGTCACTCACACACTCACACCTGTGGACAATGTCACTCACTCACACACACACACACACACAGACACACACACCTGTGGAGAATTTCACACCGTCACCCAGTCACTCACACACTCACACCTGTGGACAATTTCACACACTCACCCAGTCACTCACACACTCACACCTGTGGACAATTTCACACACTCACCCAGTCACTCACACACTCACACCTGTGGACAATTTCACACACTCACCCAGTCACTCACACACTCACACCTGTGGACAATTTCACATACTCACCCAGTCACTCACACACTCACACCTGTGGACAATGTCACTCACTCACACACACACACACACACACCTGTGGAGAATTTCACACCGTCACCCAGTCACTCACCCAGTCACTCACACACTCACACCTGTGGACAATTTCACACACTCACCCAGTCACTCACACACTCACACCTGTGGACAATTTCACACACTCACCCAGTCACTCACACACTCACACCTGTGGAGAATGTCACACACTCACCCAGTCACTCACACACTTGTGGACAATGTCACACACTCACCCAGTCACTCACACACTCACACCTGTGGACAATGTCACTCACTCACACACACACACACACACAGACACACACACCTGTGGAGAATTTCACACCGTCACCCAGTCACTCACACACTCACACCTGTGGACAATTTCACACACTCACCCAGTCACTCACACACTCACACCTGTGGACAATTTCACACACTCACCCAGTCACTCACACACTCACACCTGTGGACAATTTCACACACTCACCCAGTCACTCACACACTCACACCTGTGGACAATTTCACATACTCACCCAGTCACTCACACACTCACACCTGTGGACAATGTCACTCACTCACACACACACACACACACACCTGTGGAGAATTTCACACCGTCACCCAGTCACTCACCCAGTCACTCACACACTCACACCTGTGGACAATTTCACACACTCACCCAGTCACTCACACACTCACACCTGTGGACAATTTCACACTGTCACCCAGTCATTCACTCACACCTGGTATAACACAATAACATGTTGGATGTTGCAGTAATGGACGTATATCAGATGAAGACGTGTCCAAGCAGTGAGGGATCTAACGAGATATTTAACACCCCACACCGCTACAGATAACACGTTAAAGCTCAATTTTTAGGCCAGAAAACTGCTTTAACATTTCCTTCATTCAAATCCACTCTTGTTAATGCTCAGAGTCGACAGCGTAATAACATTTAAAGTATGTGGGACGGCTTGTAAACCCGGCGCTCGCCTGCCATCTTTTCCAGAAAAGCTTCTAATGAAGACAAATCCGTGTTTTCTGGGGTGTCAGCCGTGCAGCAGGGCCCCGCTCCCGTTTCTCTCTTTTCTTCCCTGTCTTTTCCTCCAGCCAATGAAAGAGTTGCATTATTTTGGCCTCGGGTTTGCGCCGTTGGCCGCGTTGACACATGCATCTGCCGCGTACATGGTGATGGATTTTCCTCGCCCAATGTTCCAGATCAGCCTGCCCAACGTCTGTGTGTGTGTGTGTTTGTTGTGGTGGTGGTGGGTGGGGGGGGGGGCTGGATCCCGCCAGGGATGGCGCCGGACCCCTAATGGACGAGGCGAATATGCAGGAACATTTGGCCATGTCTTATTCATCCTCATCCCTCGTCTTCTCCCAAACGACGCCCCTTTGTTAACAGCACACATCTCGTTTCCCGGCCCAAGAGAGGGGGCGCCAGGGAAACTGGATGATGTATCAGAGTCAGATGTCCTTCCTTTGCGTTTGTAGATACAATTCATCGCCGGCATGTGGCCTATCTGATAAACCCCTGGAGCTTTATCGCTCTCTGGGCGGTGTGCTGCTAAAGCCCAGGCGATGCTCTTGTAGATGTCTTTGTGTGTAAAGGTTTAGCAGCGCTGGTCATGCCACACATTCCTTACACCTGCTGGATTGCGGCTTGACTGTGTGACATTGTCGACATGTGAGTGAATGGGAGAGTGTGAGAATGACTTTGGGCACACAATGGGTTAATGAGCTGTAAGGGGTGTGTGAGACTAGGGCGTATAACGCAGCACACGTTCCCCTGATGCCACACCCTCACCCTGATTTACAGCATCTCATATCAATCAATCAATACCTTCAGGTATGTCTCCTAATCATGGTGCAGTGACAGTGTTTTTGAGCCATTATATGTATGTGTATGTGTGTGTGTGTGTGTGTGTGTGTGTGTGTGTGTGTTGCGTGCTGAAGCTGCATAATGTAACCTGTGAGTGATGAAGGCAGCATCAGGCCTGCCTCTTTGACAGTTAGATCACTTAGAGCCTCCATTTGGAAGCCAAACACAGGCCCTCTTTAGAGACAGGTGCGCCTTCATTAGCATCAAGGCCCGCAGCCAGTCAGCAAATAAAGCGGGCGACTTCAAGAGAGGGAGGGGAGGGAAAAAAAGAAAAAAAAAAAAAAAAAGATAGAGAGAATCTTCTCGGTCTTCCAGGACAGCAACTTTCATATCCGCTCTTTGTTCTTTGCTCCACTTTTCTCCCCCCCCCCTTCTCTGAATAGCAAGGCAAACGCTGAAGCGAGTCAAAAAAAGAAAAAGTTCCTTCCTCAAGAACAGAACTATAGACCATCACCTCGCTCCGTACACGTCCCGATACATTTTTTAGAACCTCTCCCTATATAGCGTTGGATTTAAAGTCCCTAAAGTTACAAGCGTAATAAATCATGGTCTGCTAGAGCATCTTTGCTGGGTCGGCGAGAGTGTGCGAGAATGTGTGAGTGTCCGATTGAGCTGTCAGCTGCAATGCAGCATGGGTAAGTGGGTCCGCCACTGAAGGGGAGAGTGTGTGTCCGTCACGTCTCTGAGGGGGGAAAGAAAAAGAAAAAAAAAAAAAAGCTGGAGCTCGAGTGGTGGCGACAGAAATCCATTTGAGTCTCGGCCGGTCGGCTCGGCTCAGGGTGGACGGTCCGGGTCGAAGCCGAGGCCCGAGGAGACCCGGTCCTGAGTGGTGTGAGCTGAGGCGGAAAGAGGAGCCGTGGAGGGCAGTCCAGAAACTGGAAAGCAGCTGAGACTGGTTCCATACGATCAGACACGGAGACCCCAGAGTCACACTCCTAATCAAGTGTGATACAGACTCAGCTGATGCTGTTCGACCAATAAAAGGCTGCGGTGGATGCATGCATCATCATATATTTACATATTTGCATATTCATAATTAACAGCAATTCAAACAGTGACCTGACATTATCCACCTCCCACAAACACTATATAATTATTATGTGGACATATTGCTCAGCCGTGGCAAACACACACACACACACACACACACACCCCTAACAAATGGGGCCTCATCCATAGCTCTTCTGGGCTGTGCTTTGATTCCTCCACGAGGCAGAGAAGCCTTTTGGATGAAACACTGCTTGGAGGCAGCGACTCGGCTCGTGCGCGAGAGCGAGGCACGCAGGGCTAAAGCTCATTGTGAGCAGCAAGATAAAGAGCAGATTACAGGCAAGAGAGCAGGCAGCTGAGAGATCAGCCTCTGGAAACAGGCCCAGGCTCCTCCACACTCGCCCGGCACGCGGGGCTTAGCCGCAGTGGCCAAGAAGCGCGCACATGTGGACCCACCTCCTCTTATCGCCAGCTCATGTCTTTCACATGCTCCAGTTTCTATGTTAGAGCTCCACGATACGGTCAAAACACCATGATGGGATTACACTGCTACAAACTGCAGCTGGAGCATGTCTTACACTCGGACTACGGTGAACTAACTTCAGGGGAAAGAAGAAAAAAAAAAAAAAAAAGAGCCTGAAATTTCAATGCGGGTTAATGCAGAGATTTGCTAGCATTAATGCTAAGGCTCCCATATTCAGAAGCCCTTATACTTTTGCATTATTTCAGTGCACCTTACAGTAAACCGAGGCTTACGGTGCTTTTCCACTGCATGAGTCCGGCTCTACTCGACTCGAATCGGCACGGCTTGGCTCTCTTAAAGCTTATCGCTTTTTCCACTAGCACATCTCCCCTGGAAATGGAGCCGGTGACATCGCAAAACCCTGTCTCTAATGAGAATCGTGGGCTTTGAAAACAACAGTTTTCTCATTGAGTATCCACGTGGTATTTTTGTCTTTTGGACTAAACCCAGCTCTGCTTCCCCGTTCTCACAGATCAGTTTTCCTTGTTGCACGTTCGGCTTTCGCTAGAAATTTTCGTCTGCCACAAAACACCTCGAGTGAGATAAAAATAAACGTGAGAGCTGCTGTAACATAAGAGATTTCACAAGCGGTGGTTTCTTCTGTATTTGAATGAGCTCTGCATTTCGTGGTGATTGACATGTCTCTCTAGCCATTGAGTATCTTTAGTATGGTAGTATCTACTCTGCCTGGTTAGACCAGGTGTGAACAGGGACTGAAAAAATGCCTGGTTCCATATTTGGCAAGTGGAAAAGCAAAAGAGCCAAGCATAGCAGAGTAGAGTAGATTCCATGCTGTGGAAAAGCACCAATAGATGAGAAGTAGAACACAGACTTCACAGACTCACAACTCACCACATGACTCTCAGATCTTAAAATTCTCGATTTGACTCAGACCTTAAGTGTTATGAGTCATGAACTGACTCAGACTTTGCATTGTGATTCTCCATAGGACTCGCACTTCAAATCTTATGACTCATGAGTCGATTCAGACGTCCAATCTTAAAATTCCCAGTGAGACTGAGATACGTCTTTCCTATAGATCCCATTAATTCCTATAAGCGCAGATATAACTGAAACACTGACCGGCTGAGCGGAGACAGCCCTCCAAAACCGAAGGCCCCTTAGTGTTTTAATACATGCCACAGACTGTAATAAGATAGCAACAGCCTAATTGTATCATGAACAACCTCTACCTGATAACTTATGTTAATTTATTCTGGGTTTCTCTGTAATGTTTGCACATCAGTCAGTGTGTAAATGAAAAGGAAAAAAAAAAAAGAAAGAAACCTCTAAATCTGCAAATGCCAAAGAACTGCGCAGAAATCGTCGGCAATTTATAAATAACACTGGCTTATTGCTGTGTTGGCATTTACACCGGGCAATGTTCCTCCTCATAATTACCAGACTGCTGTGTTAGCATGCAAGCAGCACTCAGAAGTCCAGCGCTACTCCATTAGCACATCGGTGCAGGAGTGTATCACTGTGTTAGCATATACGTGCTAGCGACTCAGGCTCTTAGCGCTTGTTTAAGTGCCTTCAAATAAGTCTCTGCCATCTGGGAGCTATTACTGTTTCTTTGTGATCTTTGTGTTTTCATTTTAGCACATCGTTGTGTTAGCGAACATGCAGTGTGTCACTGTTACAAGTGTGTTAGCAACTTCCTGTTACATTAAAGGAACTCTAGGTAAGGTATTTGGTAATGGTATTTTTGCTCCTGGGCTACAAATGCACTGTTCTGAAATCAACAGCAGTGGGAGGTGGTGTCCTACCCTCCTCCAAGTGTTACATAGTGCAGTTTCTGCAGTGCTGAGCCTTGATTAGCAACGACAGAGGCTCTAAGCTCACTGTTACAGGTCAGTTGGGGATCAGGATTATTTTGAATCTGTAATTTTATTAGAAAAACACTACCTGGTGTTGCTTTAAGCTTTTTAACATGAAAGAGCTACTCACTGAGTCTCTTGGCTGCCTCCAGGGCCTCGGAGGCAGTGTCGGCTACGAAGAAGCGCTGAACTGTTACGCCGCTGTCCTGCATTAGCTTCTTGCTCTGGTACTCCTGCAGGTTCAGCCATCTCCGGGGGCTCACCTTCACCACCTGCGCACGCACGCACGCACGTGCACACACACACACACACACACACACACGTTCAGTCTGAATAAGTGTTTTAACAATGTCATGTCAATGCCACACTTCCAGTATACACACAATGTGTATAGACAACACAAATCCCCAGTAAAGACATCGCTCCATCAGTGGACACAGCGCTTCGGCACCGTGCCAACAATGGAAGTCCACCGTTAACTATTTATCACCGCTCCTTATGACCCGCAGTTACACGAGACATTGAGCGCTCGTATACGGCTCCATCCTGAGCAATTAAACGGACGAAGGCCCATTATCCTTCACCAGACGACCGGCTAGAAACAGCCTTCTGGAGCGAAGCAGGAGGGACAGAGGGTCGGCAGAGAGCCGGGGGGCCGAGCTTTAGAGCCGCTCTCCGGAGCCGGAGCTGTCCAAGCTCCTCAGGGAGTAATGAGGCTGCCAGATGGAGTGCGCGAGCGGCAGTGTGCACTCTGAAGAAGTGCGCACTCTGGAGTGTGTGCTCAGCAGCCGAGATGGCCGTAGACTCCAGCTGTTGCTGCTATTAAAAAGACATCGGAGGGGGGTTTTTAGCAGCGGAGAGGTGACTTTTCCTTTGGTGTTGACAGTGAAGCTCATTATACGGAGAGTGTTTGAGTGTGTGAGCGGAGCGAACAAAACTGAGAGTAAAGACATAATACTTGACGAAACGGGTGGGGCTAGATGGAGCGAGAGTGGGCGAGTACGAGGTGAGAGACTGAGAGGTATAAAAATGCATATACGTTTACAGAGATAGAGGAAAAAAGAGAGAGAGGTAAGAGAGTAAGAGACAGAATAGAAAGAGAAAGGAAGAGAGAGAGAGAGAGAGAGAGAGAGAGAGAGAGAGAGAGAGAGAGAAATGACAGTCTACTGTTGAGCTACATTAACCCAAACAACAACCTAAAGAAATCATCTCATGCTTTTATCATTTTCCACAAATGCACGCATTTCACCGCCACAGCTTCAATATCCATTTAGCACTGATTTCAGCTTCATATCACTGCAGTGCACACGGCACACAACACACCCCTCCACTCCATCACAGACGAGCAGGACGTACGGAACAGCAAAGAATCTGAGGTATTTACGTAATCGAGGGTAATTTTCTTATTACAGAACAACCCTGAGTCTGTCGCGTTAGGGAAGGGCATCTCAGCCATTTCGGAGTCTTTCAGGAGGAGGATCTGACTGATGTCGGTCGGTACTGAAGGTTCCAACACCTATCTCTGGAAAAACACTTAACATGAGTTATTATAGGTTCAATACGTGGCAGGTTATAAGCGAAACAGATGTGTTGACTGTTAAAACAGTGGAGATTGACCAATGCGATATACGAGCTGCAGTCATTCATTCATTCATTCATTCATTATCTGTAACCGCTTATCCAATTCAGGGTCGCGGTAGGTCCAGAGCCTACCTGGAATCATTGGGCGCAAGGTGGGAATACACCCTGGAGGGGGCGCCAGTCCTTCACAGGGCAACACAAACACACACATTCACTCACACCTACGGACACTTTTGAGTCGCCAATCCACCTACCAACGTGTGTTTTTGGACTGTGGGAGGAAACCGGAGCACCCGGAGGAAACCCACGCAGACACAGCGAGAACACACCACACTCCTCACAGACAGTCACCCAGAGGAAACCCACGCAGACACAGGGAGAACACACCACACTCCTCACAGACAGTCACCCAGAGGAAACCCACGCAGACACAGGGAGAACACACCAACTCCTGACAGACAGTCACCCGGAGGAAACCCATGCAGACACAGAGAGAACACACCAACTCCTGACAGACAGTCACCCAGAGGAAACCCACACAGACACAGAGAGAACACACCACACTCCTCACAGACAGTCACCTGGAGGAAATCCACGCAGACACAGGGAGAACACACCAACTCCTCACAGACAGCCACCCGGAGCGTGACTCGAACCCACAACCTCCAGGTTCCTGGAGCTGTGTAACTGCGACACTAACCTGCTGCGCCAACGTGCCGCCAAGCTGCAGTCATGTGATTTTTATTTTTATTTTTTTTTCCAGGTGTGGGTGTCGTACTGGGGACAGATTTTCTGGTTTCAAAGCCCTAATGTAGACAGGAAAGATGGATAGATTTATCTCGTGCACAGCTCCTCTCCAGGTGCTGGAGAGAGTCTCACAACAGTCAGAAGCACAGAAGCCCACCACAGTGCATTGTATGTCGTAAATCATTTTTTGTCAGCTATAACGTTTACGTTTCCATGACAACTTCGCCTCTAGTTACAGTTTGGGTACTGTATTATTAGTATTATTATCTAGGATGTGCACTATGTAGGGAGTATGGTGCTATTTTGGGACTAAACACATTTAAAAGATACAATAAAACAGTTTTAATTTAAGTAGTGTGTTGAAGTAAAGAGTAAGTATCCGAAATGAATATGGATGGACTCTGGCACGTTCAGCCTACTAAGTGTCAGTGGAACAGCTGCAGCTACCTCCTACGCCTGGCATTATGCATAATTTGGTGTTTCCCTTCACATACAACAAAGGTGGTCCACAAACAGGGATGCTAGTGGAGACCACTTCATAAAGAATGGACTCTGAAAGGTTGGTGGAGGATGGTTCTCAGGGTGTTGGTTTGGGCAGAGGTGTCGAGGTGTGTGTTTGTGGTGGGGGGCGGGGACGGGGGGATAAAGATGAAGATCTCTCCATCATTTATGAGCTAGGGAGTGTTGAGACTGCTCTAACACCCACTCTCTCACCGCCTCAGTGACTAAATGCGGGGACGGCCTTCAACCCCACTTAGCCTGCGAGAGAGCTGTCAGACAAACATGGCCTTGGGCTAGGATTACACCTCCGAACACAACGGGATACGCAGGACCTGACCAGGCCAGGCCAGACTAAAATAGAGCAACTCCACCATCTACGGAGGAATTTAAAAATATCCCGATATCTACAGCCTAACAAGACTTGAACTTGACACAAGGTGGTGTTACAGTAGAAGTGTACAGTAAATGTGCAGCTCATAATGTGATTATTAATACCTTGAAATTGGCCCAACCAGGCAACCATAGCAAATTCCCCACTTGGGACACGGACACCCTACAGGCTCACTCTCCATCCTGGCTGTTTCACGCACATTTCCACAACTTGGAACTGGAAACCTTTTCGCTAAAGACCTGTGAAAAGTGCCACCCCATCCCTTAACCCCTTAAATGGCTAGAACAGCCCCAGCAAATTACATTGAAGCCCCTGTAGTTACTGAATAATATGTCTTTGTGAGTAGTTAGATATGCACTATAAGGGAGTAAATATGGGGGCACTGCAGAAAAAGTTATCGCAGTAAAAAAGATAGCAAGAAACCGGAGGTCTTGACCAGGCAAGTATTCTACCAAAACACAAACACACTTTCTACATGCCAAGAACAACACGCATAGATGTTCATTCATTGTCTGTAACCGCTGATCCAGTTCAGTATCACAGTGGGTCTGAAGCCTACCTGGAATTACTGGGCGCAAGGCAGTACCAGACCCTGGAGGGGGCGACAGTCCTTCACAGGGTGACACACACTCACACCTACGGATACTTTTGAGTCACCAACCAACCTACCAGCGTGTACCAACGTTTGGACCATGGGAGGAAACCAGGAAACCCACTGGAGCAGGGCCCAAACCCACAACCTTCAGGTCCCTGGAGCAGTGTGACTACGACTCTACCTGCTGCACCACAGTGCTGCCCTACACAGATATATAAAGGTCAACGTGAAACCTACGCAGTAGCAGAAGTGTAACTACGTGTCACGTTGATGCAGACATTCAAGGACTGATTGGTCAGTAGTTGGACGGACGAAGAAGTACAGAAACATGAACTCCTCTCCTCCACATTATGAAGACTGCAGACAGAAGCAAATTCATGGCGGGAGATTTCCTCAGACATGGTGTAGACGTCAGGGATGGAAAAAAGAAAGGAAAAATACAGGCGTTTCCCAGAAAAAAAAAAAAAAAAACTCAATGAGAAGTGGGACCATGCGGGAAAAGCGTGCTGGATTTGTATTTTTGTTTCTTTCCTGGCACCTCATGTAAACTATTCTCTGTCCCAAACAACCACATTAAGATTCAACCCTAGTGGTGTGGCGATATAACTGCAGAGCAACGCAGACACCAATGCAGACGTATAAATGCTCCCAATGGCGTAGGCTCTGCATGGAATCAACACAGAAATATAAACCAGCCTGAAGCTTGAATAGACTTTTATTTTATTTACCCCCCCACCCCTCAAGCTTCTCTGTGGCTTTATCACATCACTGGTCATGCTGAGGGCTGGCTATTGGAGAAAGGTGCTAAAAACATTGACTGAGAGGCCCCTGGGTCCATCTTTGTTGGTACGTTCGAATTTCAAAAATGTGTGAAAACCCAGTGTGAATGAATGGTCTGAGATATTTCTAGAAACCTCCCAGCAAATACACAACAGAGAAAGATGGATAACTATGTTACTGGGGACAGTGTGTCACTAAGAGACAGATGAATTACAGCCCGGGTTTCGAGCCAGGGTCATCCACTTTTGTAAGAGGGCCAATGCCCTTGTGCCGGGGCATAAAGAGGGTAAGAACTATGAGGAAAATCTTGTGGTCTTTAACGGGACTTTTCCACTTCATGGTGCCTACTCTACCCACCACTCTGTTTGGTCTCTGGTCCATTTGTTTGTTTTCCTCTACCACAGCTCTCTCCTAAAATGTAGCTAGTTTCATAAAACCCAGTCTCTAACGGAAACAGCGGGCTTTTGAAAGCACAGCCAGGCAGCGGTAATGTTCAGTGTTGTTTACTCATGGTGTATTGGCGTGTTGTTGCTGTTTGGGACTGAACACAGCTCCATCATCAGTTCAGACAGATCAGTAGAGTTTGTTCCTTCCTTGTTGCAGCGTCCAGCTCTAGCTGGATTCTTCTGTCTGCCACTGTACCAAGGAGTGTTTGAACCTCTTAAAGACCACAGCATAATTTTACGAGCTGCCGTTTCGAGTCGGATGAAAACCTGATCTCTGCTGTAGCTGGAGATTTTACAGATGCAGGGTTAGTGCTGGACGTCTGCGTTGCGTGGGGTAGAGTGACGACTCTCTCTGGAAAATCAGCTTGGAACCACAATCGACCAGGGACCCAACAAGCGTTTACACAACAAACGTGTAGTGTAGAGTAGTGCAGCTACCATGCAGTAGAAAAAGCACTATTAGTCTCTAAAGTACTTCAGCTACTTGAGCGAACTTCCTCCTGAGCTCCTACTTGACTTTAACACACCTCAATTTCAACGAACGGAATGCCTCGCAGCTTGGCCTTCATCTCCCATTAAAGCTGAGAGCAGGAGGCATTCGGTGGTCCCTGTAAAAAGCCAGTGCCTCATTGTAAGAGCTGTGTACTTTACCCTGTGGATGATTCCACAATGTTTCCAAAACAGCAAATGTTCCTAGCTCTCCAGAAGCACAGTGAAGTTCAGAGGGGGGGCAGTGGGTACTAACCTCCCCCCCAAACACACACAGTAATAAATGTATATAAATCCAGCCCTGGGCCAAGGGCCTACACAAAAGTTTCTGCTGCCCTACTTAACGCCTGCCGCCATCTCTCCGAATGCACCGTTTACCACACAAATGGCGAAATGCAACGATATTTACCCTCTTAATCCGTCCAGCTAAAGCCTTTTATATATGGGTCTGAAGACTCCCAGAGCCTGCGTAATCGTTATGACTGCGTGGAACAGTCTGGAATTACTGCTCTGTACCACTCTCCACCTTTTTTATTCAATAAAGCACTGGCTGAAGGCGTGCGATTCACCCGCATTTTTATATCAAAGGTGCCAGCGAGAAAAAAACGGTAGAAAATGCCGCGTTACACGGCTCTGGGGCTGAAAAAAAAGAGCAAGAATAAAAAAAAAAATAATAAAAAGAGGCTGGTTTCAGAGCAGCTCAGTCCTCGCCTCCTGACAGAATTAGTGCCGACATTTCTCACGCAAAGAGACGGGCAATTAGAGTCTACAGCCTGCGTCTATGACAAGGCTCGCTTAAATCACGCTGGATTTGGGAAGGAGTCGCTCATAAAACACGAAGAAGGGAGGAAGAGACAGCGGGAGAGGAGAGAATTAAAAAGAAAGAATGAGGGAGAAAGAGAGAAAGGAGTTACACTGAGACACGGACCTCACATGGAGACTTGTTTAGGACGGGGAGCGTGGAGTGTTCTCTCTGTGTCTGATTGGGTTACTTCCAGGGGCTCAGGTCTGCTCCCACAGCCCAGACACACATACTTGTAGGTGAATGAATGAATGTTTATTCTGCTCCTGACACATGGTAGTGTTGGGTTAGTTTGTGTAGAAGCCGCTGAAGAAACAGCGCTCAATGAGCGAGTTCCTCTGGAGCTAAATTTAAGCCTTTGTGCGGCCTGATAAACGCTGCTGCTGCTCATGATGATGATGATGAAAGGCTGGAGCCCGGAGCTGCGGTGGTTGGTGGGTGGGTGAATGGGGGCGGAGAGAACGACTCAGCCCCTGGAGAGAGACACTATCCCGGGGAAACTCACAGCATCACCCCACTGAGACTCCACTTCAACTGTAATTATCTTCATCAGCACTATGTACACAGGTACAAACAACTTCACATTTTACATACACACACACACACACACACACACACTACACTCACTCTCTCTCAGAGAGGGTGTTAGCAGCACTGGGAGGAAGGGTCTCAGTGTCACACATGCCTCCAGTCCCGAGAATGAGAAACAGCGTGAGAATGTGAGCCCTGAGACATCAGGATCTCGCAGCTCCCACATCCAGAAATGAACAGCACTTTGGCATGAAATCACATGCCTCGAAATTCACCAAAAACCATTAAACATCCTCTAAATTTTAAAAGGAGACATTCATATTCTCCCCCTGTTCCACAAGAGAACACACAGTCCTGGGTCTTAATGAAACACCTGTGACCTGGTTTGGACAAAACAGCACAAGGATCAAACCCCACAGCAGTCTAAACAGCCCTGTCCGGAACGGCAGGTTTCGGCACCTACTCCTTTAAATGGCAATGGGTCACTCATAGTTCACCCCTGACCCGAGTGCACAGCGAGGAGCAGAAGCTCTGGTTTTAGCCGTTTTTGCTCTGTTGTTTTACTCAGTGCTCTTTGCGCTCATTGGCTCCGTTTTGCTCTATTAACCTTGTCTTTGAGCTCTCACATAGATACTGGTCCAGTGATACAGTCGCTGTGATTGGACAGACTCAGACAAGGGGGTGGGGCAGTTCTAAAGTCTTTACACTCCACATACACGGCTTTAAAGTTTATAATTCACTCTGGTAGACTGTAAGAACCTAGAAAACAAACTGAGAAAATAAAATAAAGCAACTGCCATTATACCCCAAGAGAGCACCATAAGAGATTATGATCTTTAATGCGGACTCGTGTAGGAGATTAGGACTAATCCAGACTGAAGCCTTTCAATTCTGTATCCTCAGAGATCGCAAGGAGCCCTCTGTGCCTCGCGTAACCTTTATTTACAGCCTGCATTTATTTACCGTCGCGGAAACCAAGGGCTCATTAATAATCTGCTTCTGCCGAGCACAAGCAAAAAAGCAAGCGAAATGCTAAGGCCAATCAAACAGCAACCTCAAAAACGTTTCTGTCTGGCTTTTTATAGCATCCCCTGCCTGAACGTGAAGGGGAACGTGGGTACGGAGTCTCTGGAGGCAGGGAGCAGATGTCCCTCCAGGACAGGGGCTGATCTTGACTTATCGGGCGTCCTCACACGAAGCCGAAGAGGACGGAGGAAAGCTGTGGCAGCACTTGCATCAGATTCTGCCGAGCAGCAGCAGATGCTCTGGCAACGGGACGGGAACTGGCATCAAAAAAGACAGGGTAAAAAAATAAATAAATAAAAAATAAGGCTAAATAAATAAATATAAATAAAACTTGAAGGTGTAATGTACTTAAAGGGCAAAAAGGACCCGGCTCAACGTCTTCCTCAGCACAATGTGCTGCGTAAATAAACACAAACCCAAACCCCAGCGGACGTGAGAAAGCGCTTTGTATTTATAGTCGTTTACCGACTTCACTCCGTGTCCTGTATAAGGTGTTGCCAGATGTTAAAAAAATAAACTCAAACATAACTAATAGCCTTCCGCTTAAAGTGACCTTAGGAATGACCTTAGGTCATGAAAACTCTGGCAACACTTCATATCACGAATCATAACACGTTCATGACCTGTTTATGACATATATATGATCATGGATTTCTACGTTAGCGTTCATACTGTTTTACATTACGATAAAAAGAACTACTTAGCAATGCATACACTATCAAAGGTTATATAATACCGAATAATACTATGCATGGTCCTGCTTTTATTGTAGTAAACTGGAGGGGTCGGTGACCTGCGTTGGTCAAAATACCACAAGGATCAAACACCACAGCTGCATTCTCCCTGTCTAAACAGCCTGTCTCACGTACAATACAGTAACTACACAGCAAACTGACCCTAGCTCAGTTGACTTACTCCATTCAACTGTAGTCACAGCTCACTCCAGATACAAACTGATCCCAGATCAGCAGAAAGGGTTATAAAAAGGGGTGTCACTCAACATTCAAATTTTCTAGTATACTCTTGTTCACTTGTTGATCCAGTAAAACTCTTGCTCAATTCTCCCCTCCCTCACTTCTCCCCTTGTTTTTTTTGTTTCCACAGCCCCTTGTTCCTTTGCTTGTTTTTTAAATATTTTTCCCTGGATCCTTTGTTACTTTGCTCCCTTGTTCACGAACTTATTAACCTAATTAACCTATTCTCTCTCCTTCTCTCTCTTTTTCTCTCCTGAAAAAGCCTAACCATAAGACAAGTGAGGTCAATCTGTTGACTGAACACAACTGGCCTCTCTCATGGTCAATGATATTACGCCTGGAAGCTGTTACTGTGTGAAACTGAAAGACAAGGCCGAGTGCTGCTTCGTTTAAAAGCTTGAGCTGGTGGCATTTCAGTCAACAACTTCAGTCTAAATAAAAAATAATGTTTACACCCTGGGTTAAACTGGTTGTGTCCACTCTGGTTCCAAGTACTTATTTTGGATAGTTGTTTTGCGTCATAAAACTACCTCTGCTGCTCATCCCAAAGGGAAAAAAAATTAAAAAAAAAAAAAAAAAAAATCACAGTGACATTCCAAAGACCGAACCCAGGCTTTACAGTTACATTCACATTCATAAGACGCAAAGACAGAATCGAGCTATGGGGTCTTCCAACTTCCACATTACAGTTCCCGGCAGGAGGAAGCCGAGTATAATCCGGAAGGACATGTCTGAGTAGACACCTGATGGATGAATGGAAATCTCCATGCTAAAGAAGACAGTGAAGGAGAATGAGGGAGGAAATTAGATCCCCCCTGTGACAAGTTTTGAAATGAACCCTGCGCTTTCAGTATGAAGTGTTTATAGGGTTTGGAGAGAGGGAATTGTATAGGACATTGGTACAGAGGAGTGAGAGGGTAACACCACTGCCCACACACAGCCTGGTCAGGCAGAAAAACATTTTCTATAGCTGTGATAATGCCATGAATGTAAACACAGTTGTAATGCCATAAAACACTGATATAGTGTAAGTGTGTAAACAAGTCAAATCAGATTTGAGTCATTTTCATATGTGGTCTTAGGTCAGAGAGCCAGATCAAATTCCATGCATCTTTTTGCCTGGAGCAAGACAAAAATAACGACTTAGACTAAGACTTGAGTGTGTCCCAAATAGTGCCATACTCCCTACATAGTGCACTTTATGGACTATAACTAAAACTACTACACCAAAGAGGGGACTAGTTCAACTGCAAGATGTGATGCTTATAGTCGATGACAGTCGACTAATTATGTACAGTCAATGAGCTGTTAATGGTCCTCCCGAGGAAAATGTGATGCACATGAGCTACTAACGCATGCGTTTTTCCAGTTTTGAAAATATGATTTTTTGTTGGTGAAGGAATTGATGTAGAGACAGAGTCATCCACGTTGCAGTCAGATAACAGGCCACTTACTTTTATTAATGTACATCTTAAAGGCAACTAGATCCAATCTGAGTAAAAAAAAAAATTAAAAATGTACACAGGTTTAGCAGGTGTAGCAAACAGTGCTGTGAATGCTCTTCAGTTTAATAGCAGCCAAAACTGCCATTAGCATGAATCCAACATAAACCTGATCCATTAGAACCAGAGAGGTGGTTGGGCTCAATAATTCAATATAGAATTGATTGTTCAGAAAGTACTTGTAAGGCGGGATAAATAAATAAATTTAACATGCAAAGGGAAAAGTGTTTTTTTTGGTTTCTTGCATATTCATGAAGGGATATTTACAAATCTGTATTGACCTGACTGAGTCTTCTGGGAGAGCGATGGCTGCTTAAGAGGGCTCAAAAATGAAGCTTACGGCAGAGAGAGAGGAAATGATACAGTCACTCAAGGTCGTCCAGAGGTCGACCTAGCAAATCAAAGCCTCCAAGAGAACCGGAAGTTCTGCTAACATGCTAAAAAGCTTTTAAAATGCAGGAGTGTCCAAACAGTTAAAGATGCAGGCTTTGGACCAGAAGGTTACCAGTTTGATCCCCATGACTGGCAACAGAAAGAAGGTCGTGTCATATCTGTAGGAATAGTACTGCCAGGTAACACAGAGAGAATCCACATCTTCACCATGAAATATCTCCTCTGGGCTCAGTGGTGGGTCCTCTCTTTTTTCTCTTTACACTCGCTCTCTTGGTGATGTAATACATTCTCATGGTTTCTACTACCTCTCATATGCTGACAACATTGAACTCAACCTTCCCATCCCACCTTCCGACACTCGGGTTTCCAGTTGCATCTCAGAACACCTGGCAGACGTCTCTTCAAGGATGACAACCAATCACTTGGAAGTAACCCCCAGCAAGGCCGGGCTGCTGGACATCCCAGAAACTACTGGTCCTCAAAATGTTCTCACAGATTCTTTTCCATCTGAAGCAAGACACAGCCTTGGTCTAACTTTAGATGACGATTTATGTTTGAAACCTTACCTAGTCATGCAAGTTTTTCCTCTATAACTTGTACAGGATTTGACTTTTTCCTCCCTGTTCTTCTTTCAGAGGCTACCCAGGTACTGGTTAAGACTTGTCATTTCAAGGCATCTCAAGGCTTGACCTCTGCAACTCTGCAGCTCATCCTGGTCTTCCTCCACTGACCATAAGGCCCCTTCAATACAGCCAGAATCCTTCACTTGCTTCCAGTATCTAGGTTTGCTGAGTAAGTTATGATGCTTACCTAGAAAGCAAAAAATGGACAAATCTCCTCTACAGTTGGCAAAAATTGACCCATGCCTTGAGCTCTTAAAGGTTCAGGTAGGGTTCTGCTTGAACCATCATCTTTCAAGTTGATTGGGAAACAAGCATCAACACTTTTTTGGTCTTGGCTCCCAGATGGTGGAAAAACTTCCAGTGGCCTTCATTTTTCAAATGTCCACAGTGAAGTGCACCACTGTTTTTCTTTCCCAGGTATCAGCAGTGCCTCCTGTAGCGAACTATATTGTAATTCAATGGGATTTGGGACTCTAAACTATTTCTTCAGATGAGGACTCATTCTCTGAGCAGAAGACAAAGCACTTTTGTAAGTCCCACTTGATAAGAGCATCTACCAAATGCCATAAAATGGATTAGACGCCTGGTTCCTATCACCGCCACTGTGAACATTTCTGCCTGAGAGAAGCATTCCACATCAAACTATTCGAATGACTTTGTGTACATCTTATTGATCTTAAAAAGAGACTTTGGAAATTCCCCTTCAACCGAAGTTCTTTGATTAAAACTGATCAATATCAGCATCTGATAAGGTCTCAGATGATCAGAGATAAGATGCCGTAAAAACATGCAAACTCTGGTATGAACCGAATCTATCATAGTATCATCAAGTATCATATACCCGGTTCCATTACCTTCAAATCGAGTCCAACTTCCAGCTTCAGATGAGCCTGTCACCTACGCCAGCTCTTCCCTGCTCCAGCAGTCAGGCAGCAGCTGTCTCCAAGGGTTAAAATCCTCATTACCAGTCACAGACGAACCCTAAACCCTTTGAAATGACTCTTCTTAATTAGCACCTTTGAATGGTCTCGCGGTTAATTAAGTGGAAGATTTCCTCCCGGGGCGCATGAAAATATTTAAAAAATTAACACGTTTTTCATATTGCTGATTGTACCTAATTGATTTGTTACATTCAGGGTCTGCGCCGCGCTCTTCTCACTGATCTCGGCGCCGAACCGTGCACTCTGAATGTTAATCCACAGCACAGGCGCCGCTCGGAGCCAGAATAACGGCGCAGATAAGCCTCGCTCGCTCAGCCCCGTGGCATCGATTCAGGTCTGGTCAGCCCGCTCCGCTTCACCCAACTCAAACCTGCAGGAGTCGGCAACAGGACGACGTGTTTAATCGACTTTGTGATAAACTGAGACACTGTACATGGGAGTGTTTCTTGGTTTCTTCAACATTTCCAAAACTCTTAAAACCTGCCTGGATCATACCTGCTTCCAAACGTGCTGGGGACAAGAATTCAGGCCAAGGTCTTGGTGTTTTTTGACACTGTGTTCATGTTTTTGAACAATATTCATTCATTCATTCGATCATCTTCGCTAGCCACTTCATCCCACAACCAATCCAGCTACCAACAGGTGTGTTTGGACTGTGGGAGGAAACCAGAGCCTCCGAAGGAAACCTGTACAGACACAGAGGGAACACACTATGCTAAACCCAGGACCCTGAACCAGAGCGCCACCGACACCAGTTGCAGCGCCCCCATGCCACACCCTGTGGATCTTAGTTGATGGTAAAATAGTGGTAAGACTCAGAAAAAATTATTAAATTATATAATTTAGGCCGGAAGCATCTCAGAACCAGAACCAAGTAGGAGCAACAGCTTAGACAATACCCATCTGGTTCCCATCACCCCCACTGGCAGAATACTCCCTTTAACTACAGTTCACACGTATTCTGATGTCCTGCGAAGCTCAATAAAAGTGTAATCATTCAGTTGTGCTCCTTGATTTGACCCCAATGAGCTGCCCGTGTCCCCTGCAGCGGGACGGAAGGAGAGGCATCGTCTGCGCTCTTCGGCTCAGTGCCGTAATGAGAAAGTAATTGCGCAGCCAGCGCCGGAGCGGACACGAGCACTTAATGAAATTAATGGCAGCAAACTCCCAGAAATTCTAATGCACAACATAAATAAAGCAAAACGAGTCATCCGCAATTATCTCTCACACACACGCATGCACACACACGAGCGCAGTCCTGCACAGTGAGGCATTGATAATGAAGATCAGTAATTCTGCTGAAGCTAAAAAGGCCCTTTAAACTAATGCAGCAATTTACAGTTACCAGACGTCACCAAAGTAATGAAGTCTACAGTCACGCAAACAAATTACAGACAAACAACACCCTACAAACAAAACTATACCCCCACCCCACTGTGCTCTCTCTGTTCCCATTTTTTCCCCTTCTCTCGCTCCCGTCACACCGTCTCATTCTCTTCCCCACCTTTTCTTTCCTCCTCTCACTCTCCTTCCCAGGCTTTTACTCTTGTGCTTTTATCCCTCCCTTCCTTCCTTCCTTCCTTACACCACTCTTTCACATCTCACCCCTTTTTCTCCTTCTCCTTCTCAGAGCCTCTCTCTCGTCATCTTTACAAATGCTGCTTATCACTTCTTCTGTATGACCTTCCTCAGCTGAAGTTAAAGACTTGAGAGAATGAGAGAGTGTGAGAGTGTGTGTTATAGGGGTCAGAGCTGCGTTAAAGAGCGAGTCAGCAGGGTGCACCGACGGATTTAGATCAGGCAGATTTGCATCATGGGTAACGCAGTGTAATCTGCGGCAGACAGGCTCTGACTCTGACTGAGGGCGAAGGCAATTCTCCACAGATATGACTTCGCAATTAGCATAGTTAATAAGGGACATCATTAGAGAGAAGGAAAGGTGTCAGCTCTCTGGGCACTGAGAGAGAGAGAGAGAGAGAGAGAGAGAGAGAGAGAGATTAAGTTGAGTGAGACAGAGATTGAATAAGTTAAATATAGCAAGAGCATGAGTAAACAAGTGTGCAAGTGAGTAAGAAAAGTAGTGTACAAGGCAACAAGACAAGAATGTGAGTGAATGAGCGTAAGTGAGGGAGACTGACCCTCAGAGGGAACAACAGAAAGTGAGAGAGAGTGGATGAATGAGCAAGAGAGAGAGAATGAAAGAGTGAAACTTTTGACCAAAAGCGGGAGTGTATAAAAGTGCCTGAGAGAGAGAGACATATGGACAGAGAGGGTCATGGATGGCCACATAACTCAATATCTGCATCAATTCAGAATTCAATATAAATTATATATGCACTCATATGGATGCGCATTACATGTTCCAGACCATCTTCGATTGTGGATCACCCAATCAGATTTCAGCGCAGAATCTCTCAGTTTTATAATTACCATTCCACTCCCTGGCCCTATATCACAGTTTCTAATCATTATCAAAGCCATTAGCGTTAAATAACGCCCCTCTGTGGCATCCATCATTAGAAATGAAGCCTCCTGAAATAAAGGTGAATTGCGGCGCTGCTGTAAGAGCGTGTAAATCCGTCTCCTTCAGAACACGCCAAAAAAAGCTCCTCCGCCTGATTGCAGACCCCTCTAAATGATTGAAAAAGCCTAAACAGCCCTCACGAGCAGCAGCAACGGCTATTAACCTTGGCCAAATGATATTCAAATCCAGTTACCACTAAACTTGCCGCACTGTATCCCTGGCGGCGGGGAAATGTAAATGTGTTCTTGCTGCAGACAGATGGGAGCGAGTCGGCACCGTTTGAAGTTGAGGCGCCAGAGAAGCCCCCCCCCTCTCCCTCCCAAACCAAAACACCCCCTCAACAGCTCCTCCCCTCTAGCGTGCCCACCCCTCGCTTTAAATATTCACACCGCTGCTTCCTCCACTCTTCTGTTTCAGCTCCAGACAAACTTTTCTTCTCTCGCTGCACCGCAACACCAGCAGTGGCAAAGGGGGGGGGGGGTTATTTGCATATGCAAATCCATCAATTAATCAATTGAGGAATGGGATATGAAAGTGGTCAAAGTTTCAGAAATTATCATCCATCCATTATCTGTAACCGCTTATCCAATTTAGGGTCGCGGGGGGTCCAGAGCCTACCTGGAATCATCGGGCGCAAGGCGGGAATACACCCTGGAGGGGGCACCAGTCCTTCACAGGGCAACACAGACACACACACACATTCACACCTACGGACACTTTCGAGTCGCCAATCCACCTGCAACGTGTGTTTTTGGACTGTGGGAGGAAACCGGAGCACCCGGAGGAAACAGAAATTATCATCGGGGACAAATTGAGGTCAAAATAAGCAAGAGGAGGGATGAAATTTGATTTTGTGATGATTGTTGAGATCACAGAAGGGACTTGTCGATTGTTGTAATAAGCGATTAATCGACTGATGACTTGGGATTAATCGGAAAATCATGACTCTCATTAGTTTAGATTTCATTTTACCACAGAGGGACTCACTTATCCCCCACAGTGTATTGGCAACTTATTTCAATCATTATCATCATCATGACCAGGCCAGTCACAACAAGCATTTCTGTGATTCATTAATTGTCCAGAAATAATTGAGATAAATATTTTTGTTATTTTAAGACCACCAACTTTAGGCCACTTATATTATGATAAAATAACAGTCTAATAATGCATTAACACCCCTTTTTAAGGGCAATGAAATTTTATCTAAAATACAGGGTCCTCGACTTGATCCGTTGATCCGTTCCTACGTTGCGTTGTAAACTGATTTTTGGTGTAAGTCAGAACATACGTACATACTGTACGTAAATAACATACTGTAAGCACTTATTCTATCCTAACACCTATCCTCCTCGGTCCTGAGCCGCGTAACCGTGTATTCTTCCGCCGCACCACACACACCAAACACGAAGTTCACGTTACGACGTTTACGACACAAAACCACTTACGTCGAAACAAGGCTTTATACAGTAAATGGGAGATGTGTCGTAACCACGAAACATCGTAACTCGGGACTGGCGTAACCCGAGGACCTCCTGTATATTTGTTTAAAAAAAATATTCTAAAAGTTCAAATATTCTAAATAAATAAAAATACTAATAAAATAAAACCACTGTTTTCAAACAAATCTACATAACAGCTCCAGAACTAGAGAGACCAGAGAGAGCCAGAGAAGAGAACAGAGTGAGCGGCTAAAATAATAGAGACTTATATTCTTATTTAAACAAACAAGCTCGTAAACACAGCGGGTGATATTGAAACCAGCAAAACCTCTCTTAGTAACGTCCATATATTATGGGATAAGTCAGTGATGTAGTTATTGTGACAAGGCAACTCATCCTCATCGTCGATTTATCGACTTCACTGACGAATCGCCACAGCCCTAACTACAAAGACCTGACGCCTGCCACCTTCACGTGTCTCTTCTCCTCCTCCATTCCAGCGAATAAAAGCCCAGCCCCAGCAGCTCTTCATGACTGTTTTTCATTGCTGCTGTTGTTGTTGTTGTTGTGCCTGTGGCAGTAGTGGCGCTGGCCGCGCTGGTGGAAAAACAGCCTCGGGTTTATCTCCTGGTCCAGACAGGAATTTCGGCGCTAGATTGTGTTTATCAGGCATCGTCCAGCTTCGGTCTGTCCCTGCCGTGGCGCTGCTCTTCGCATTGTTATTGACACACCACGGAAAATTGAACCGCCACGCAGGATGAACTGTCATAGCAAGACACAACTGGATCGCCACGATACAAGCCTGTCAATCACAGCTCCTCAGGTCGGCGGCCACAGACGGCAGGCTTCAGATCATCACACTTCTATCTCGCACTGCAGCTTTGAAGGCCAGGAGAGTGGGGGAAAGTACAGGTACCGCCGCGAGCGAACGAAGTTTAGAGTTTGACGAGGAAAAGCAGTGATGCGGAAAACAAGCAAAACTTCAGTCTAAAGGCCCTGTGTGGATAATAAGAGCCACTGCGGACCTCCCCTCCCTCCCCCGGGCCCGTTGAATTAGAGCCAGACCTTTCTAGAACTTTCTCTATCGGCTACTGTTGCATGATATTGATCAGTGGAAACACGGCATCGTTGACACTGGTCACAAAATAATATATTTGCTACTGTGGACCCCACATGCAAATCAAATCCAGGCCAGGGTTTTAAGAAGGCGGGAACAACACAATCCCTGGCCTTTCAGGTACATTAGCATTGCAGCTATAGTGTTAATGAGGTCGGCCATTTTAAAACCCAGGGAAGCTGGATTGAAGACCTCTGACTTATACTATTCCAAGGTAATGATTGAGTGAGTGTGTTAGTAACTGAGTGAGTGTGAGATGCCCAGGTGCCATACCCAGGGTGTCCCTGCCTTGCAAAGTGCCATTTACACATACTGTATTACGCTATTTGCACGTGTTGTCTCAGCGGGACGTCATATCATTTTACTGTGTACTTTTAAAGCACTAAAATGCTATTAAACCCTCTCTTTACTCTTGAAAATTTTCCGTGCTCAAGCTTTCCTCCACCAAACAAGAACAAACAGAAACTTCACAAGCCTGCAGCACCTCCAGAGGCCTGCGGTTCAGACTTGATGCAAGTCTTCCACTAAATGACACTGTCACTGGGAGGTCTCGGCAAGAAACTTCTTTCCCATTAGGGCTGAGCTTAATCTTTATCATGGAAGCTGAAGTTGTGAATAATTGCTGCCAGCCGCGATGAAGTCTGAAGTGCGGAGGCATAAAATAACCTGCATTACCCCGAAGACGTGGACGCTGCCCTGATCTTACGCAACTCTTAAACAAAACCGTTTGGATAAAGACGAGAGCGGTAATCTAAGTTGGCACCATGTACTTTCTCATTATCACAGAGCTTTTCTCGCACAGACACGAGGCCAAGCCCCAGCTTCAGCTCCACACACTCATCTCATTACACCAAGCACAGGGAAATATGCGCCAGATAAGCACTCACAGCACTCACAGAATAACCGATCTGTTTGCATGTGCGTGTGTGGGGGCTGGACTGGACTGAACAGGGTGTTAAAGTGGAACACTCGGTACTATCCCAACTCCCTCAAAGCCTCATTGTGGCTGAGAGTCTCTAGAAGAGCCCAGGGAGAGTGCCATGAAACTCCATTTCATCAGTCGTTCATCAGCTGAAAGCTCAAACACCAACCAGCAAAATAAGCGAGGGCTGCTTTATCAATAACAGAACTGTAATCCATATCTGGGTTTAGCATTCATGCCTAAACAAGCTTCCGTATTAATAGATTACAGACTAAGGCTTGACCAATATATCAATCCGACAATATCAGGCAATTCTAGCAACCAGCTCTTTTATTATTATCGATAATAAAATTGAGATAAAAATCAACAACTTGTGAAAACTTACAGTCAAGGCATAGCTAAGTTCTAAACTTGCATCCCTCCGAATATCGTCCCAAACAGGAAAAGTTGAGGTGGTGAAAAAGGTAAATCTCTACAAAATCACCCTGTCATTACACTGTAACAGAAAACATACCAAATGCACCCACACAGTTATAAAACAAAAGATGCCCTGTAACTAACCCTGGGTAATGTAGTACAAAAGTTATATCTATAATATGAATAAAATATTACAAAAAAAAAGTCCAGTGCGCAGTAAAGCTTGGACTGTGTACATGAGGCCGTGGGTTTACTGTTAAGTGAACTTTGGCCGTTTCATCAACAGAGTAATCAGCGCTGTCCTCAGAGCGATGATAAGTGATGAAAGAGACAGAGCTTGAAAGCTCTCTCTCATCTGTCGACCTGAAGCTTAGATTAGCTGACAATGTGCTGACACACTCTTCATTTTTTGTAGAAACAAAAGGCTACAATCATAGGCATACAGAAAAATATAACAGAGGTGAGCGTAAAGAGTTATAAATATCAGCAGCAATTCCAAAGTCTGTGGCAAAATTACATCCCTTTACAAATAAGAGTACTAAATGTGCTCAGTAATAAACAATGAAACTGCCACAGGGGTTTGTGGGTGGGGGGGGGTCGACTATTCTGCTTGTGTTACCACAGATCAAGCCCAGGACTCAGAGCAACTCTGAAACTCGGAAAATCAAGACTCTCCTGAGAGGCAGGGAGGCCTTGCCCTTAAGCATGGGAATGGCTGGTGTGCTCAGGCAGTAGAGCATCGGCCCACAATTTTAAAGTAATGTCTTAGGACTGCGCATTCAGGTTCTACAGGGTGAAGGGTAAGGCGGCCTAGCAAAAGAGTCTACGTTGTATTGTACTTGATCATACCGCTGATTAGCTTCAATTATTATAAATATACTTTTTACTAAACACACAAAAACATGACATGGTTACTGTCCATTGTACACTGAAAATTAAATCATCTACATCCAGAGATATAATTTCAGTAACATGTACTCATTCTCATATTTTATATCTGATGTAGATTAATTATTAATTAAATACATTGATTAAAAGTGTAATTCTTTAAGTGTAAACCACTATGCTAAAGAAACAGCAGACAGACAGTAGGCTGAAAGTCCTGCCCTGCCCTGTCCATGACTCTGACCTCACAGCGAAGTCCACTTTGAAGAGGACAATAATCCTCATTACACTGCAGCACAAGTCTCCATGTCCTGTGCTAAATAAGCCAGTGTTTTGTGTGTCAACAGCCCCTGCACTATTCAGGGATCACACCAAGAACAGAAATAGTAGAAATGAAGGCCAATTCAAATTCAACAACCTACATTCCAATTTTTAGAGGTGAAGAAGTACGTAGGTGTTCATTAAACGCCCATACACTTCCTCTAGCCTAGTTTCCACACACTCCGGGACATCGGAACATCAGTAGATGACACTTCTAGATTCTGAAAGTAAGTAAGTGAACATTCCTGTGTGTTGAAATAACAGAAAATAAATACAGCACATGACTGTGAGGTCACACAGCAAAGAGAATACGACTTAAGCAACTCTGGCTAAAGCTGAAATTGGGTAACTGGAATAAAAATGTGTGTGTGTGTGTGTGTGTTACACTGCTGCCTGTGCACTACACTTCTGTATTTACTTGTGCTCTACATGTGTACCGAGTACAAAGCCCCACCCCAAAGTCCACAACACATATGGATGTGTGCTTTTGTGTGTATACTTATTAAATACTTAAACTAATTAAAACTAAAACTAAAATTAAAATACAAAACTAAACCCACACTCGGCGTGGACTTTACTCCAGGCCTCTATTGACCAACTTTTACTAGTCAGGGGAAAAAAAAACAGGGGTCAAAGTGTGTTTGATGTACGCTGACACAGCAGAGCTGAAGGTGAAATAACAACCGACACAGAGGAGCATTCAGTTCAGGAACATCTAAAAAATAATCATAAAAATTAGGATTTGTAATATTTTTTAGCATATAACTTGCAAATGCTTTTATTTACATTTAACTAGGAGTTTCCAACGATTAAAATAATCATTCATTCACTGTCTGTAACTCTTATCCAGTTCAGGGTCGCGGTGGGTCCGGAGCCTACCCGTAATCACTTGGCACTTCCTCACAGACAGTCACCCGGAGCGGGACTCGAACCCACAACCTCCAGGTCCCTGGAGCTCTGTGACTGCGACACTAACCTGCTACGCCACTGTGCCGTCCATTAAACAGGAGTCACATGACCTATGTATAACTAGCATGCTGAATGTTAGCGCTGCTTTTAGCCAATCAGGAGAGACTCACGTCATCTGGGTCTGGTTCATAAACAGCAGATAGTTTGCTTTATTCCATTACGAAGTTTGTGCTTTTAAAACTAAAGGCTATTAACTAGTTACTAACCAGTTAACACTTTATTAAATGCATTAACTTTGGAATAACCTTAAAGTATCTTCGTAACAAAGGCCTTGGACCAGGTAATTAACTGAACCCAACCACAGACCAGAGTTTGGGAATGCTTGATTCATTCAAATCACACACACACACCATTATTTTCATACACTGTGCGGCCATTACTTAATTTTCTATTCAGTTTAAGGACATTGTGGGGACCAAAAAGAAAAGCCCCCATAAATGTGAGTGTGTAAACAGGTTTTAGTACCTAAGTGATATATTCCTGGAACACACACACACACAGAGGGAGAGAGAGAGAGAGACTACCTAAACATGCATGACTTGCTGTTGACTTAGGCTTGGGTCTATTTTATTCCACACTTCCATAAATACACAAGCAAAGTGCAAACACATGGCTCTTGACCATTCAAACATGTCCAGCCTTAAGAATCCGGACAGAAACCGCCCCCACTCTCAGCTGTCAACCGTGGACAACGGGCAGCGACTCAAAGTCAAACTCCATGACGACCCTCACAGCCCCCAGTTTTCTGAATCTAGCCCCAAACTGCACATTCAACACCTCGCCGCCAACTCCAGCTGTTCCTGAGCTGCAGCTGTGGCGCTTCACGGAGGAGTTACAGAGGAACGGAGAGTAAACATCGGACTGACAGCGAGATGTGAGTGTGTGTCTGTTGTCAGTGTGCGCTGTAAGAGTGCGTAGAGTGTATGTGAAGTGTGTGTGTGTGTTGTTGTTGTCACCTCTGCCCTGTGCAGAAACGAGATCGCGCTCTCCGCAGCTCCTCGCGCCGCTCTCCACCACATGCACGCCGCCATATTCAAACGGAAGTGAGCGTAGCTGCCACGTGCGCGCGGAAGGTCAACACGGGGAGCGCGCGTGACGTCACGCCGCTGTGTGTGTGTGTGTGTGTGTGTGTGTGTGTGTGTACACATTAGCGCGCGATAATGTAAACCAATCAGCCATAACATTACGACCACATTGTTTCTGCACTCACTGTCAATTCTCTCAGCTCCACTGACCTCTAACCTCTCCAGTACTCCAGACTGTAGTGATGCCCAGTAAACATTTAGCCGTTGATTCAACGTTGAAATAACGTAATGACTGCCGTCTAATCAACGTTCTCTTAAGGTTGAAAATGAAAGTTGAAAAGACGTCCAAACACAGACATTGAAAAGACGACTATTAGACGTATTTTGGACGTCCATTGACGTTATTAATTGGTCCCGAAATAAATTACTTGTATAAAACGCATTTTGGACGTCCACTGACGTTATCGATTGGTCACCACTTAACTAACTTATTAAGATGGATTTTGGACGTCCATTGACGTTTAAAATATGCCCTTGATGGACAGACTACTTTTAGACCCATTTTGAACATCCAGGGACGTTCCTTGTTTACTGGGTGGTGGATCAGCGCTGGTGCTGGTGGATCAGACACAGCAGTGCTGCTAGAGGTTTTAAACCCTGTGTCCACTCACTGTCCACTCTGTTATACACACATTACATGTATATACAGCTGAACACATATTCTCCAGAAAACATTATTAATATATTCACATGCATTATTCAGATATCCTCGTGCCTTATAAAGTTATTCCAAGGCAGTATTAAGTCATACACATTAAAAAATCTCATTCCCACCCCTTATTAAATAGTTCCATGCATTATTAAATAGTCATTCTTCCTTACTTTATTTTGAAGGGTTTTCACCAACAGGGTTGTATTAAAACCAATTTAAATATGGATATTTATGCACATTTTAGTGCACAGTTTCTATTTTAGAAAAATAAATATTATCTGTTAATTCATGCTTCAGGAAATAATAATTAATTTTGCCTTAAAATGTATTCAGAAGTTTCCAATCTCATTTTACTCAGATTTATATTTCTGTAGAATTTATGTTAAAAGTTACATTCAAAGTTACATTTAAGTCAATTAAATTGTTATTAAGTGTAATGTTTCCATGGAGCTGCTATATCGTTTGTGAAACTAATGTCAACACCAAGTCAAAATTATGGAAACATGGGTGAGTTTACTGCAACAGTTTCCAGTATAAGAGCAGATAGGGCACAGGGATTAAAGCAACAGTAGGTAGCATTGATATCTAAATTGAATAATATTGATAAAAACAATAATATTGGGAGGCACGGTGGCACAGCAGGTAGGTGTCGCAGTCACACAGCTCCAGGGACCTGGAGGTTGTGGGTTCGATTCCCGCTTCCTCTGGGTTTCCTCCAGGTGACTGTCTGTGAGGAGTGTGGTGTGTTCTCCCTGTGTCCGCGTGGGTTTCCTCCAGGTGACTGTCTGTGAGGAGTGTGGTGTGTTCTCCCTGTGTCCGCGTGGGTTTCCTCCAGGTGACTGTCTGTGAGGAGTGTGGTGTGTTCTCCCTGTGTCCGCGTGGGTTTCCTCGGGGTGACTGTCTGTGAGGAGTGTGGTGTGTTCTCCCTGTGTCCGCGTGGGTTTCCTCCGGGTGACTGTCTGTGAGGAGTGTGGTGTGTTCTCGCTGTGTCCGCATGGGTTTCCTCCGGGTGACTGTCTGTGAGGAGTGTGGTGTGTTCTCCCTGTGTCCGCGTGGGTTTCCTCCGGGTGACTGTCTGTGAGGAGTGTGGTGTGTTCTCCCTGTGTCCGCGTGGGTTTCCTCCGGGTGACTGTCTGTGAGGAGTGTGGTGTGTTCTCCCTGTGTCCGCGTGGGTTTCCTCCGGGTGACTGTCTGTGAGGAGTGTGGTGTGTTCTCCCTGTGTCCGCGTGGGTTTCCTCCGGGTGACTGTCTGTGAGGAGTGTGGTGTGTTCTCCCTGTGTCCGCGTGGGTTTCCTCCGGGTGACTGTCTGTGAGGAGTGTGGTGTGTTCTCCCTGTGTCCGCGTGGGTTTCCTCCGGGTGCTCAGGTTTCCTCCCACTGTCCAAAAACACACGTTGGTAGGTGGATTGGCGACTCAAAAGTGTCCGTAGGTGTGAGTGAGTGAGTGAATGTGTGTGTGTGTGTGTTGCCCTGTGAAGGACTGGCACCCCTTCCAGGGTGTGTTCCCGCGTTGCGCCCAATGATTCCAAGTAGGTTCTAGTGATGACAAGTGTGTTCACTCTGTCTCTGGGGAATGGATAGACTTCTGAAAAGCACTAGTAGCCGATGGAACAGCATCAGCAACAAGCTCAGAACCTGCTGCAGACCCGGATCCCAGCCCTGAGAGCAGCAGAAGAGAGTAATACTGTGTGATGAGCTGTTTTTACTCCTTTTTTACATGTGTTCTCCTGAGAGAGTTAAAGAAAGCCTTCAGCTCTCGTCGCCTGGCTGTCAGACATGACACAGGGGGGCGGTTAAAGTCTTTAAAAAAAAGCCCCTTTTACCATCTGGAAGCATGTCAAAACTGCATGCGTCATCTTTCCACAAAGGCCCAAAAGCAGGCAGCGTAGAAACGGCATCCGATTCATGATATATGACATGATGTCTGGGGTTTCCGTTATTTTGTCCTCACTCTTTAAAGTGGGAACTCTCCCGTGGGGAATTTATGTAACAGAACGTTAATGAAGTTCATGAATAACGCTGACCCTCTGCCTCAGCGCTGATCCTCAGTGTGTGACGGGGGGAGCGGGTAGAGTTTTGGGCTTCACTGAGCAAACAAATAACCCACTTACCCTTCTATATAGATCTCTCTCTCTCTCTCTCTTTCTCTCTCTCTCCTTTTCTCTCTCCCTCTCCTTTTTTTACTTCTATATTTATCAATTGCTCTTCCATTCCTTCCCTATCTCTTTATTTCTCAGTCTCAATGTCTCACTCTGTCACTTTTTATTTCTATTTCCCTTATTATTTTCTCTCTCTCTCTCTCTCTCTCTCTCTCTCTCTCTCTCTCTCTCTCTCTCTCTCACTTCACTCTGCTCTCTCAACTCTTTCCTGCGCTCTACTTCTATTACTTTGACTCTCAGTCTCTCTGAAGGGTTAATTATGGGAGTAGAGAGTATGAAAGGAGAAGAGAGACACACCGAGAGAGAGAGAGAGAGAGAGAGAGAGAGAGAGAGACAGACAGACAGACAGACAGATATCTATATAGAAGGGTAAATGGGTTATTTGCTTGCTCAGTGAAGCTCATAACTCCCCCATTACACACTGAGGGTCAGCGCTGAGGCAGAGGGTCAGCGTTATTCCTGAACTTCATCAACGTTCTGTTACATAAAACCCACACGGGAGGGTTCCCGCTTTAAAGAGTGAGGACAAAATAACGGAAACCCCACACATCATGTTATGTCTTACAACGGCCATAAAAAACAGTGATCTACACTGAATGAGAGAAATAGAGAGAAAGAGAGAGAAAGAGAAGAGAGAGAGAAAGAGAAAGAGAGAGAGAAAGAGAAAGAGAGAGAGAGAGCAAAATATCAAGAGCGAAGAAAGCAGAGTGGCAAAAAGTGGCAAAAAATATTGAGATGGAGAGAAAGAGAGGGATGGAATGAGAGAACAAGAGAGAGAGAGTGAGAGAGAGAGAGAGAGAGAGAGAGAGAGAGAGAGAGAGAGAGAGAAAGAGAGAGAAAGAGAACAAAATATCAAGAGTGAAGAAAGCGAAGAGTGGCATAAAGAGAGAAAACAAATAAAACTGAATATTGAGATGGAGAGAAAGAGAGAGAAGGAATGAGAGAACAAGAGTGAGACAGAGAGAGAGAGAGAGAGAGAGAGATGAAGAAAGAGAGAGGCTTACATTAAAACTATTGACGTCAGCAGAATCGCATTCGGCTCAGATCTCCCTCTGCATTTTTTAAATTTTTACGAGAGCAAATGGGTGGATTTGCCTCATTCTTATTCAGTCCTTCATGTATATTCCACTCTCTGTGTCTCCATCTCTCCGCTCTCTGTCTTTCTGTCTCAGGCCTGCTCTTTCCGGCTCTTTCCGGGCTGTTTTAATAAGCTGGAGATACATATTTCATTACAGGGGAGCGATAAATAATGTGAGCATGGGCCTGCCCCACTGTGTTTAATCCGGTTGATACGAAACCGGGGCTCTCCAGCACTGCAGCGGTCTAAGTGCTGTCAACATTTTGTGGAAATAACTGGGTCCATCCCTGGTGACACCTCAGTTCAGAACATGTCCAAATGGCCTGGCTCTCTCTGAGCATCAGCTGGACCCTGGCTTTCCTATAAACCAAATCCATGCTAAACCAATGTGGGCGTGTCTTGGCTACATGTAGCATTCTCCTGCAAGTGTGTTGAGCTCTGGGGATGTTGTGTTAGCAGCAGTTCGAAACGTAGCTGGAGTTGGCTTCATGTCCTCACTCTCTACGTTGGTGGCATTGTGTGAATCTGTCCACAGTGGAGTGTGTGAGTGATTGGGTGAGTGTGTGAAACTGTGAACAGGTGTGAGCGTGTCTGTTATGAGAAGGAATGGATTGACACAAAGCTGCTGTAGAGGAAATTGGAAATGAAAAAGGGGTGATTAAAGAAAGACAGACAAAGAGAGAGAGAGAGGCTGCTATTTACATCTCTCTCTCTCTCTCTCTCTCTCTCTCTCTCTCTCTCGGTCATAAAGCTTAGTTGCTATGGAAATAAAGATGTGATTGATCTGATCGATTATCTCAGCCGTATTCCTGTCACCGTTGGCTGTGAGAAGAACGAGGGATAGAAAGAAAGAAAGAAAGAGTGCCATTCGGGATCCCATAGAGCCCCATTGATTTTCCAATTTCACGCCACGTTCAAAGGAACAAGCTGAAACAGCATGTGGAGCTACACAAAGATTATTTTAAGGTGGTCTGAGCTCCAGAATGACCGCTGTTCTCCTCAGGAGGATGGCAACTACACATTAAGTTTCATTAACCTCTTTTCCACAGTGTTAGACAAGCATCCAGTGTAAAAGTGAGCATGCAAACTCGAACCCAGCCCACCACGAGTCAAGAGGCCTTCAGGAGCAACGTGCAATGGTGCCATTGTACGACTACGAACTGGTCAATGGAGCTGAGAAAGTAGACAATGTGTGGAGAAACAAAAAAAAAGAAGGTGGTTTTAATGTTTTGGCTCTTTTTGGGTGATCTCAAATGTGAGCCCTAATGATGCCTAGGTTAACAGACTGGCTCCCTACCACTCAGCAGATTGTTGACACACTTGTCAGCTGATGTATAAGGTTCTCCTCCAAGCGTGTTGAACTGCGCTGTGATGTCACATGATGGATACATACAGCACAGTTGTTTACCATAACTACGAAATACTCCCAAACATTTCTGGACATCCTAACATAGACACAACGTATTTTTCCAGCAACTTTTTAGCAGAGTTCTGAACCCACTGAGCACGCTCCGTCTGACCCATAACACAGAGAAAGGCCTTTTGAAGCTCTGTACTCAGCCCCCAGTCTTTCTTTAGGACCCTCGGTGTGATCTGGAGCAAAATCCACAGCACGGCGATGGCGGCCGCTCCCTGACCGATATGAAACACATCACCTGCTGTTGCCCCCAACCTCCACTCCTCCATCAGAGCGAGAGAACGAGAGAGAGACAAAGCTCAGATGTGGATATGAAGGATCCATGAAGCCAATCTTCCTTTCAAAGCCCCCATCAGCTCAGTGGAGTGGGCCGCACGTTCTGACTCTTTCTAGCTACCGCTGATGCTCTCTCTCTCTCTCTCTCTCTCTCTCTCTCTCTCTCTCTCTCTCTCTCTTTCAATCTATCTATCTATCTATCTATCTATCTATCTATCTATCTGTCTATCTTTCCCATGAATCCTTCAAGGAGATTGTTGTCCCTTTCATCCTGTTCCCACTGCGAGGAACGATCCAGGCTGGAGTGATCCATAAACGGAGAGAGGGGAATACTAGCTTAACTTTTAAATACTGTTAACAAAGCTGCCATAAAGCGGTCAGCAAGTGCATGGATGACCTCTCTCAAAGCCAAAAGTTTATAGACATGTGAATGCACAGTGTTTCATGGGGAATCAAGGGCAGGGGGAGGAAACGATGTTGGAAGATTAGCTCTGGATCATAAACACATCTCCACCTCTTCCCAAAGGTATTGCATTGAGCTCTATCACTCCAGAGAGCTCAGTTCCACTGCTCCACAGCCCAGTGCTGGAGTCTTAACACCCCTCTACATTTGGCATGCTTCATGGTGACCTTAGTCTCATAGGTGACTCCTTGAGAGCATCCCATATTATATACAGTGCTTTTTTTATGGGGTTGACTCAGGGAGAGAGAGACACAGAGACAGAGGGTAGTATGTGTGTGTGTGTGAGTGTGTGTGCGTGAGAGAGAGAGAGAGAGAGAGAGAGAGAGAGAGAGAGAGAGAGAGAGAAAGAGATAGAGAGAAGAGGGAGAGAGAGAGAGAGAGAATAAGAGGGAGAGAGAGAGAGAGAGAGGGCCAGAAAGAGAGAGAAGAGAAAGAGAAGAGGGAGAGAGGGAGAGAATAGAGAGAGAGAGAGAGAGAGAGAGAGAGAGAGAGAGAGAGAGAGAAGAGAGAGAAGAGGGAGAGAGAGAGAATAGAGGGAGAGAGAGAGAGAAGAGAGAGATAGAAGACAGAGAGAAGAGAGGGAAAAAGTAAATAGTGATAATTAAATTACTACTACTTGTATTATCCATCCATCCATTATCTGTAAGTGCTTATCCAATTTAGGTCGCGGGGGGTCCAGAGCCTACCTGGAATCATTGGGCGCAAGGCGGGAATACACCCTGGAGGGGACGCCAGTCCTTCACAGGGCAACACAGACACACACACACTCACACCTACAGACACTTTCGAGTCGCCAATCCACCTGCAACGTGTGTTTTTGGACTGTGGGAGGAAACCGGAGCACCCGGAGGAAACCCACGCGGACACGGGGAGAACACACCAACTCCTCACAGACAGTCACCCGGAGCGGGATTTGAACCCACAACCTCCAGTTCCTGGAGCTGTGTGACTGCGACACTACCTGCTGCGCATTTTTTAATGTTTTGGCTTGCCCATAAAGCATTTTTGAATTGCACTGAAAATTGAGAGAGAGAGAGAGAGAGAGAGAGAGAGAGAGAGAGAGAGAGAGAGAGAGAGAGAGAGAGAGAGAGAGAGAGATTAACTAAATGTCTGTGTGAGAGAGACAGGGTCTCCTTGAGATGTGAGGGGTGATTCAGCGAGTCAGAAGCTCATGGTGGAGCTGTAATGACTGAAAGGCACTCATCCTCTCATCTGTTCTTTTTATTCCTCCTTCAGAAAAAAACCTAAGGATGTCATTCAACTTCTTCAAATGGAGGGAGTTTGTTGGAACTGCAGCAGGAGCCAATCAGCAGAGAGCACACAGAGAGCTGAGCACAGTCCCTCGGCCATACACATCCACATAAATACGGCCAAAAGTAAACTCGTTCACTCATTCATCTTCTGTAAGTGCTTCATGCTGCTCAGGGTCGTGGTGGGTTCAGAGCCCGTCTGGGATCGTTCAGCGCAAAGCACCACACACTTACCCAGTCACTCACACACTTACACTTGCAGATGGTTTCACACACATTCACACTCCTGCCAAATCCCTCGGGGTCATTGGCTGTGATCTTTAAATTAAGAGCCATTTAGACAACTGGCACATTGCAATGTTCAAAATAATCAGGAAACTAACCTGACACTGTAATCTAACATTGAGGAGTTTTATTTCTTTGGTCACTTCATGCAGAAATACCACCAGTAACCACTAGATCCACAAAGTTTACACACATAAATTGTCATTAATTGTCATGAATCCTATACATTTTTCACTCTTCAGTCTTCAGATAACAATTTATTTTAAATGTGAGAGATCCAGAATAAAGCGTAATGTGAAGATTACTGTAGAGGATTGTGACTGAAATTTCTTAGTGCCCTATTCACTATATACTTCATTACATAGTGAGCAATGTAGGGAATAGTGATGGGGGCCATTTTAAATGAACTGAAGGCTCTGCAGCTCAAAAAAAGCCTTAACGTGAGAGTCTATGAGCAGAGTCATAAGCAATATTGCTCAAAAAGGGGTGGGACTGTATGGAGCTAACCTTAACGCTGATTGGACAATGATATTCAGAGGCAGGCAGCATTTGCCGGAGCTGGGGTTAATCCTGCTATAGACTGAGAGAAAACAATTACTCCTTTTCCTTATGGTGGTGCATTACCCCATCACCCTAATGAACCAACTGCCCATCCACACCTAGTCACTCACACACACACACCTGTGGATAATTTCACACACTCACACCTAGTTCCTGAGAGTCTCTTTTTGGCCCATTGACTTTTCCCTGTGTATTTTTTACTGGTGTAGACTTAGGCCCAAGGCGACTGTTCTCCAGTGACTAAAAGCAAACATACAAAGCTAGTGTTTTGGGGAAGGTGTGTGTGTGTGTGTGTGTGTGTGTTTAGGGGGTGGGTTACAGTATACATTTGCAGTGAATGGTGTGAAATTTCAGCATCCATATGGTGTCATGCCGAGCTGCTCACAGTAAACAACAGAAGGAAGTGAGCTACGAGCGTCCCATTAACCTTGTTTTCAGAGCCTTGTGTGGAAGCACCTCTTCCACTATCTTAAGTCCCCATCGCTGGTGGGCCCTCAAGGGACCTGCAACTAATTAACCTTGTGGAGGCGGCTTCTGTTGCACGGGACCAGGGAGAGAATATTAAGCAACCTTTCAGGAGCCCATTAGGCGTAAGATTAACACATCCAACTTTCAAGTGGCTTTTTGACACAAAACCAATATTTGCCCGAATCCGGGACCGCCGGAGTCTCGTCCTTCATGAATTCTAAGCGACATTTCTCAGCTTGTGCAGGTGAGAAAGCAGCGTTTCTGGCAGGTCTATTAGGACGATGCATGATGTTGTTGTTTTAGCAAATCCGCCAACAACGTGGTGCATGGAGTGGGGTATTTTTAGCGATGACACACACACACTCCGAATCTTTGAGCGGGATCCCAGCCCACATTTTCCGACACTTGGCGGACAGCAATTAAAGCCTCCTGGAATCAAGGTTTATTTCTGGGGCTGTCAACTGCCTCAACTTACAAAATTAAAGCAACACTAGGTGAGATTTCATCATTTTGCTCCTGGGCGCACCCTACACTTTCAGAGTGTATTTCACGTTTACAGCACAGTCCTGAAAACAAGGCGGATGGGGGAGGGAGGAGGGGGCGTGGTTTCTTACCCTCTTCAAAGAGTAACATAGTGCAGTTTCTTCAGTGTTAAGCATTGAGTAGCAACAGCAGGGGCTCTAACTCTTCCAGTTACAGTTCAGTGGAGTATCACAACTATTTTAAAGATGTAGTTTTATGCTCAAACTATTACCTAGCGTTGATCTCTGGTGTCTTCAGGACACTTACAGTCTTAAGCAGAAAAGATTTTTATAGATTTTTAAAAAGGCAGCATATCATTAGAGCAAAACCCCGTATCTCTGTCTAAGCATTGTTTGTTGACACCAGCTCTGCGTCAAAATTAATAGGTCAACTGACCAATAGAAATGCTTCAAAATGACACTGAAAAAGAAAATCCCTGTACAGATAGAGGACACCAGAGACAGGACCTTTTTGGCTTTTGGGCCATTCATGTTTCCAAATAGAGATAAACGAAAAACAAATAAAGCAGTCTTTCATTCATTCATTCATTCATTCATTCATTCATTATCTGTAACCCTTATCCAGTTCAGGGTCATGGTGGGTGCAGAGCCTACCTGGAATCATTGGGCGCAAGGCAGGAACACACCCTGGAGGGGACGCCAATCCACCTACCAACGTGTGTTTTTGGACAGTGGGAGGAAACCGGAGTCACCGGGAGGAAACCCACGCAGACACAGAGAGAACACACCACACTCCTCACAGACAGTCACCCAGAGGAAACCCACGCAGACACAGGGAGAACACACCACACTCCTCACAGACAGTCACCCGGAGGAAACCCACACAGACACAGTGAGAACACACCACACTCCTCACAGACAGTCACCCGGAGGAAACCCACACAGACACAGAGAGAACACACCACACTCCTTACAGACAGTCACCCGGAGGAAACCCACACAGACACAGGGAGAACACACCACACTCCTCACAGACAGTCACCCGGAGGAAACCCACGCAGACACAGGGAGAACACACCAAACTTCTCACAGTATTTCAGCTAAAAGTCAAACAAAGACACCTCCTCCACTCTCCCCAGCCCTTTATACCCCATTGGCACTGTTTCTCTGTGGTTTGACACTTCCCTGGTACACAGTCACACAACTCGCTCCTTCTGTCCAGCCTCTAGGGCTCAGGCCTTAATGTAAAGCTACCATTTTGGAGACACGAGGTTCTGACAGTGGGGGATTTCATAATGATGTGAAATGAGTCAGAGACAGCACATATACATATACAGCCACACGATGGCGCTGCAGGGCTTGAAGCACCTGGGTCCTACAGCAGCGGGTTCAAGCCCTCCTCAAGTGAGTCTTTGAGGAATTTGGTGTGTTCTCTTGGTGTCTGCATTGGTTTCCTCCAAGTGCTCCGGTTTACTTCCACAGTCCAAACACATGTTTGTAGGTGGGGTGGATATATGAATGTGCACAGGTGTGAGTGTGTGAGTGACTTACAGCTTGTTTCCCACCCACAGACCTACAGAAATTAATGTGTTTGTGTATGTGTGTGTGCATCTGCTTTTCAAACATCTCCAAAACCACCTTTAACCATTCCCACAAAGAAGTTTGAACCTTCAGCCGAGGAACGAGGAACAACATGATGTGACCACGAGGGTGAAACTCTTGATAAAAGCCAAGTGTGGCAAACAGGCTGCGTTTGGCCCTGGCCATCATTACCTTGTAGAGACATGATGATGGCCAAGCTTTGATATGTATGAGTTGGAGGGGAGGGGGGGAGTCTTTAAAAGGGGTCTGGTGACATCTTGCCAGAGTGCTGGAGAAGGGTGACAGCATGGACCATGCTCGTGGACCTTCTGGGGCTCATGCATAATGCTCTTTGTGCTCAGAGAGTGGTTTGGCCAGGCTCAAGATATGAGAGGGTTGTTGAGAGGCTTGGACAGCAGAAGGAGAGACGTGGGGGAGAATGTGAAAGTTGAGGGGAGTGAAGTTGTCCCTTGTTCAGTGCATGTGCACATTAATGTGTGTATCATGAGCCCACCAACCCACACACTGTGAAACAGGACAACCCAGTCTCAAGTCATCGGTGTCTCTCCAATCACAGCGCTGGACTGTATGCCTATATGTTGCAAAACATGAGAAATAAGAGCACTGAATAAAAATGGAGAAAACAAGAACGGAGAAGAAAGAGAACAGAGTGAAAATGGCTAAAAAACTAAAGTTTCTGCTCCTCACTGCTCTGCGCTCGGGGTCTAGGTGAACAGCGAGAGGCTCAATGTCATTTAAAGGGACAGGTGCTGAAAGCGATTGTTCTAAACAAGGCTGTGTAAACAAGGCTAGAATGCTGCTGTGAGGTTTAATCCTTGTGGTGTTTTGACCCAAGCAAAAAGAGGATAATATTTCCACTTTAAGATGTCTTACTGATCCACCCCTCCATTGCTTCCCTGCACATATATTTGTGTAAATATATTATTAAATTCTTCTTAAAGAAAAGACACAGGTTACAAAAACCTACAGTAGTGTAGATAAAAAATAATTTTTATACAGTGCTCTTTTTCTCTCTGTGGCGCACTCTTCATTTTTTCTGATAAACTATTGTGGGCTGTTTTGAGAGGAGCGTCTGATAAAAGCATCCCCCGCTTGACACTATCTCCACAGCCTTTTTTCCTCACTGCTCCGTGCCCTCCAATCCTGAGTGGGAATGTCATAGAGGGGATGATAACGCCACAACTATCTGAGAAAACGACACTGATACCTGCGGAGACTCTACAAAGGCTGGAGCCACTTCTGGTCATCTGAGCGTTGCAAATGATTGAGCACAACACTGATAATTTGTGACAGTTCCCGGGGCCTCTGGGTAATCAGAATGGGAGAGATCACGCACAGAAACATGAGGAAATACACAAACATTCGCTCCATGTGATGTGATAATTTGTGAACCATTAGCAGGCGTGTACCATATTCTTATAATATCCTCCTACTGTATTTGATTGCGTAATGCTGGGTGGTCCATTAGCCCACGTGCCTGCATTTACAACACCATGAATAATGCATGGTTTTCCCTCCTTTATTGCAGCTGGAGTCCTCCATCGTAACGTGCAAATTACACTGGAAAATAAGTGGTAGAAATCGCGCCGTGGCCAGGGTGGTCCCATACACTCAGCACAGGACAGAGGGAGGGAGAGAAGGATGGAAGTGGTGGAGGTCGGAGCTGGAGTCCAGGGGACCCTGGAGGGTTATGACAAGCTGAGAGCACATTATAGATGGATACTTCCATCTATACTATCCATGAGCATGAATACTTCTTTTAAACAATGCTCCAGGCCGTGGTGTAGTGGACCAAGCACCGGGTCACTCAAGGTCCAGTTCCAATCCGTCCATTAGGAATTTTGAGTAAAATAGAGCACTGACCATTTGAATGCTCTCCGCCAGCCGTCCTGCTCAATGACAAGCACTGGGTAGAGGAGTGTAAAGACCCCTCCTTGGCTGTGGAGCTGTGGGTCCCATGCACTTGAGACTAATTCTCCAACATCGGTATCTGACGCTGTGTAATGCTATTAAACCATTGACTTTTTGGATGAACAGGTTTCCACAGACTTTTGGCCAAGTAGTGGATATGTGTCTGACCTTAAGGAAAAGATGATGGAGATTTACAGACACTTACTTTGTCTTTTTATGAGTGTGTGTGTGTGTGTGTGTGTGTGTGTGTGTGTGTGTGTGTGTGTGTGTTGGGGGGTGCTATAACTCTTTAAGTCATAGGCCATATCCTATGAACCAAGCCCCCTGAACTCTGACCTCATGGATGAGTGACCACAGAACGAGAACGTTCAGGAGAACGGATTCAAAAAGTCCAGAACATCCTCAGGATTCACAGAGGAACAAACAGGCACAGAGAGGGGTTTTGAGGGAATGGATGGATGAAGATTTGTGTGGGGCTTTGATGTAAGGATAGATGGAGAGACAGGTGGGGCACTGTGTTGGACAGATAGATGGATGAATGGATAGATAACAGGCAAATGTGCAGTTATGGAAACGGATGAACTGATGGATAAGTGAATTGGAGGATATTCAGATAACTGGAAGAATTGATGAATGGATGGCTGGATGGAGGGATGGATGGATGGATGAATAAAAGAACAGACATGTAGGTCTAACGGCAGGATGAATGGATAGATGGATGGAAGAATCTGTGAATAAATACATATATAATTAAAGGAATAGATGAATGACCGAATAGATGAATGAATGAATAAACAAACAAATGAATGAATGGATGAATTAATGGGGAGTTTAGAATCGATGGGACGTTACACAGATGGAAGGATGGATGGGTGAATGAATGAACAGATGTCTATGGGGAATGACGATTAAAAGGTCTAGGGAAATATGGATGAATACATTGGTAGATGGATGGAGACATGAATGGATAAAGGATGAATGTGCAATTCTGAAAATGGAGGATTTGAGGGATGAATAAATGGGGAGTTAAATGGGTCATTAGATGGATGGATGATGGATGGGTAGATGAGTGGATGAACGGATGAATAGATAGGTGGATGGATGGATGGATGGAAGAACAAATTTGAGGAATGAATCAATGGGGGTTAGATGCGTAATTGGATGGAGGAATCGAAGAACTGATGGATGGTGGATGGATAGATGGGTGGGTGAACGGATGAATGGATGGATGGATGGATGGATGGATGGAAGAACAAATTTGAGGAATGAATCAATGGGGGTTAGATGCGTAATTGGATGGAGGAATCGAAGAACTGATGGATGGTGGATGGACTGATGAATAGATGGATGGATGTGTGAATGGATAGATGAATGGATGAAGGATGAATGTGCAATTTTGGAAATGAAGGATTAGAGGGATGAAAAAATGGGGAGTTAAATGAGTCATTAAATGGATGGATGGTGGGTGGGTAGATGGTGGATGAACAGATGAATGGATGGATAGATGGAAGGATGAATTTGAGGCGTATCAATGGGGGATAGATGAGTAATTGGATGGAGGAATTGAAGAACTGATGGATGGTGGATGGATGAATGGATGGATTAATAAATAGATGGTCTTTGGAAAATTTAATGGATAAACAAGAACAGAGAGATAGATCTCGGGTTGGACAGATGAATGAATGGATGGATGGATGGATGTAAGGAGTTTCTGTTGGATGAATGCAGTAAGTCTTCTGTTTGATGGGTGGTAAGAGAGGCGACAGACAGCGGTTGCCGTACGCATGAATAGGTGAGTCTTTGGAAATGCAGTGTGTAACAGCTGGAGCGGGGTCTGCCTTTTCTATAGTGGATGTAGATCAGAACAGACGCCATGTGAAACGTGCCTGATATGACCAAAGCTAATGTTGCTAATCTTGTTGGATTGCCTTTGGGAGGGAAAGAATGATAGAAGTGAGGAGACGTGGCAGGTTGCCGTACAGTAACAAGTGCACCATCACATCAGAGGTTAAAAGGAATGTCTATGCCCACGCTAATGTCAATATAACCTCATCTCCGAGAATGGAGCCCTATTCTTCCCGCCATCGTCGCGTCTGGATGCGCCCTTTCTCCACTGTATCTGATTGGCACTTCCAATTAACCTGCGTTCCTCCCTCCGCCAGAGCAGGGCTCTAATCAGATGGCTGTTCCGCTTCACCTCCGCAGCCCCCTCCGCTCCAGTACGGCTCTGATTAGCTCTCCAAATTGGATTCCGCTGGGCCTGTGTCATTTGATGCTATTTGTTTGTGTGGTTGTGTGTGTTTGTTTGTTTGTTTGTCGGTGCACTAATCCCGCATGCAGACAAGTCTCTCTTTCCCTCTTCGTACCCTATTAAATGCATTTTTACCAGAACAATCACAAAAGAGAAGGCCTTTTTTTTTTCCAAAGCATTCTCTCAGCATTGTTAGCAAGCCTGAATAGCGCTGTAGGCTTTTCTTTTAGTGGAGTGCTGCACCAAACGCCATGTGCCGGATCAAAAACAGCAAAAAGAAAAATAAAATAAAAAAAGGATAAAAAAAAAAGCAGCGGGATAATGTGTTTTCTCCTCCAGACAATGAACCTCTTTGAATAAACCAAAGCTCACCCATATTTAACTCTCCACCAGCTTTTATTGGCTAATAGCTCAAGGAGACAATCGTCAATTCTTGAACATCCTCCATTGTCGTCTAGTGCACGCCGTGACCGTTGTCTTTCGACTCGTGCTGTTTGTCCTTTTCTATTTCTTCTCTTACTCTCGCAGTCGGTGAAGTTTTCTTTGCGGCTGCATGCACTGGGCACAGCTGGCAGCTTCATTTTCTCCATTTTCTCAAAGCAGAAATGTGATTTTTTCAATGTTCACTGCAGCTAGGCCTTGGCTTTTATGTTTATGAATTTATGGCCGAGACACTGCGGCTGAACTGAATTTGGAACCGCTCGACGAGTTTCCACCGACATAAACTGGTTCGCTAACCAGAAAAAACTAGTTCCCAGCTAGAACCAAAGAACAGTAGGTTCTCCAGCACGAACCGTGGCTGAATAATAGGAAATAAGGCAGGAACACTCTCTGCTTGTGTGTGTTTTTGGGGCTTTGTTTGTCACGACAACGTGTACGTTAGCTAGAGCCAGGCTCAGTTAGCAACATTTACACATGTATTGTATCTCACACAGAGAGGAGGACTGCTGAATTTGACTTTTTTCACAAGTGTGTGTATTTGCCTGAAATGTTGTGATAGGAAGTGGTGGGGAGGGAGGCACGGTGGCGCAGCAGGACGTGTCGCAGTCACACAGCTCCAGGGACCTGGAGGTTGTGGGTTTGATTCCAGCTCCGGGTGACTGTCTGTGAGGAGTTGGTGTGTTCTCCCTGTGTCTGCGTGGGTTTCCTCCGGGTGCTCCGGTTTCCTCCCACAGTCCAAAAACACATGTTGGTAGGTGGATTGGCGACTCTAAAGTGTCCGTAGGTGTGAGTGTGTGTTGCCCTGTGAAGGACTGGCGCCCCCTCAAGGTGTATTCCCGACTTGTGCCCAATGATTCCAGGTAGGCTCTGGACCCACCGCGACCCTGAACTGGATAAGGGTTACAGATAATGGATGAATGGAAGTAGTGGGAGACATTTTGTGGTGTTAGTGTGTTTATAAAACTCCTTAATCTTAAGTCTCCTTAATCTTCACGTGCTGTAACCTGTTACATTGAATAAATAAACTGTAATTCTTAAAATCAACAAAACATTCTTGGTCTTGATTGTTCTTTGGTGGTAGATAATCTGATAGAGTGTGT
>NC_089804.1:36736810-36750148 GCF_029633855.1 Hoplias malabaricus | reverse complement strand
ACACACTCTATCAGATTAATCAGGACCACACACACACACACACACACACACACAGGGGACGTATCGCTCCTGTTCTGGATCAATTCGCAGGACGGCTTTGCTCTCGTCTTGCTGTTCTCAGTCGATATGGAACACAGCTCCCAACAGCACCTGTGGACCTGCCTCTCTCTCTCTCTCTCTCTCTCTCTCTCTCTCTCTCTCTCTCTCTCTCTCTCTCCCTCTGAGCTTTGTAATGCATGTCCCTTTGTGTTGTCATTTATTTAGCAGCTCTGTGCTGCTGCAGGTGGCTGTTAGGGGTCTGTCGGGGGTCTTTTAAGTTTGACTGACTCACCACAGCATTTTATAAACAACACCGAGCACCAGAATCAATACCTGTGTCCTGTCAGGCTCATTATTAACCAGAACAGCACTTATTACACGGTAATACATTAGTAATTACATTGCTATCAACACATGGTGTGCCACAGAGATGCAGTGAGCTGCGTAATGCTAATATTTTGTATGTAATCATGTGGATATGCAGTGTACACGGCAGGGAAGCTGACACGTCCACCGATACGAGCGCGGGTCTCTCCACTGGCATCCTTTTGAAGACTTAGACAGTGGTGTTGGGGGCTGTTTAAAGATAGCATCCGCTCTCCAGGCTTTTCTGAAGATGGAGCTCGAGAAGATGCGAGGAAATTAGCGCCCGCCGTAGAAGGAGGGGACCGCTGTGTGGATTATTAGAATCAGTGTCACGCTGCGCTTAATATCATACATTTACAGACTATTACCACTGCTGCCAGAGAACAGACACGCCATTACTCATCCGCTCTCCTCTCCCTTCTTCTTTTCAGTCCGCCATTTAAAGTCTCTGAGAAGCAGTCCATTAAAGGTGCAGTGGGTTTCTGTCCTGTCTCCTGCTAAGTCTTTATGTACTGAATATACACACAGTCACTCCCTTACGAACACGCACAAACACCCTCTCTTACTTCTACTCACTGGCCACTTTATCAGAAACACCCACCCTGCCTTCTAATGCCACTCACTGGCACTTTATCAGAAACACACCCCCCCCGCCCCCGCCTTTTACTGCCACTCAATGGCTACTTTATCAGAAACACTCACCCCTTCTACTGCCACTCAGTGGCCACTTTATCAGAAACACTCACCCCTTCTACTGCCACTCAGTGGCCACTTTATCAGAAACACTCACCCCTTCTACTGCCACTCAGTGGCCACTTTATCAGAAACACTCACCCCTTCTACTGCCACTCAGTGGCCACTTTTTCAGAAACACTCACCCCTTTTACTGCCACTCAGTGGCCACTTTATCAGAAACTCTCACCTCTTCTACTGCCACTCAGTGGCCACTTTATCAGAAACACCCACCCTGCCTTCTATTGCCACTCACTGGCCACTTTATCAGAAACACCCACCCTGCCTTCTAATGCCACTCACTGGCCACTTTATCAGAACACACCCCCCGCCCCGCCTTTTACTGCCACTCAATGGCTACTTTATCAGAAACACTCACCCCTTCTACTGCCACTCAGTGGCCACTTTATCAGAAACACTCACCCCTTCTACTGCCACTCAGTGGCCACTTTATCAGAAACACTCACCCCTTCTACTGCCACTCAGTGGCCACTTTATCAGAAACACTCACCCCTTCTACTGCCACTCATTGGCCACTTTATCAGAAACACTCACCCCCCCAACTGCCACTCACTGGCCACTTTATCAGAAACACTCACCCCGCCTTCTACTGCCACTCAGTGGCCACTTATCAGAAACACTTACCTACCCTTCTAATGCCATTCAATGGCCACTTTATTGAAACACCCATTTCTACTGCAACTCACTGGCCATTTTATCAGAAACACTCCCTTCTATTCCCATGACAGGCCACTTTATCAGAATGACCCCCCACCCCCCACCCTTCCCACATACACACTTACTTCCACTCCATTTTATCAGAAAGCCCCCTAAAATTGTACTCCCTGGCCACTTTATCAGAAACACCAAACCTGTACTTAATTCAGCTTCTACTCCTTTTATTATTTGTACATAAAGAGGTGTTCAGTTTCTGACCAAAAGACCACTTTAGACTTTCTCAGTCCAGCGGTGTCAATGGCATTTTTCATTTGTTGTTGACAGTAGTTAAAATCCAAAAATATCACATCAATGACATCCCTGTGGTCAGAGACTGAACATTGATGAAGGCCTAGACAATGGCTAATTGTGCATCTTACAGATGAGCCACACTCTCTAAGGTAACGTTACAGAGAGTGTTTCCAATAAAGCGGCCAGTGTGAATTTGTCCACGAGAGATCATAGAAGTAGATGGAGCAGATCAGTCGGAGCAAAATGAAGGTGGACTTTCTTTTAGATGAAATTTCTAATGCGCTGTGACTTTAATTGAACAGCACAGCACCATTATCCCAAACATAATCCATTTCCGATTCATCCCAACCGGGAATGCCATCGCTCCCGACTGAGTTAGATGGTGTTGATTAAGATCTCTCTCTCTCTCCTCTCTCTCTCTCTCTCTCTCTCTCTCTCTCTCTCTCCTCTCTCTCTCTCTCTCTCCCTCCTCTCCCCTCTCCCCCTCTCTCTCTCTCTCTCTCTCTCTCTGTAAGTGTAGCTGTCCTTATTTACAGTCTACTCGGAGGGAGATAAATAATTCAGCTCCATTACGTGCCATAATCCCTCATGTACCCACAGAAATAGAACATCTCCACATAAATATTGACTAAGTGGTGGCTGTCCTGTTTATAGAGAGCTGAATACAAGTGCAGCCTCCATTGTTTAGTTACAGTGCTGAGTTATCGAGGATGTGTCCTCCTTCAGAGCCTCACGTCAGTACAATTCAGTCATTTATAAGGAGTGTATTCTTCCTCTTTTCCACAGATGAACACAGTTCTTTCTCTTAATGAAACATCTATGACCTGCTTTGGTCAGAACACCACAAGGTTCAAACCCCACAGCAGCATTCCACCCCCCTTTCTAAACAGCCCTGTTCAGAATGGCCGCTTTCAGCGCCTCTTTCTTTAAATGATGATGAGCTACTCACTGTTCACCCTGACCCCAAGTGCACAGCAGTGAGGAGCGAGGAGCAGAAGCCTCTGGTTTTTAGCCATTTTTGCTCTGTTCTCTTACTCAGTGCTCGGATTTTTCCGTGCTCATTGTGTCTGTTATGTTGCATTCAACCACGTCTTTGTGCTCTCACATAAAAGTGGGTCCAGCGCTGTGATTGGAGAGATTCAGAACAGGGGGCGAGGCGATTCTAAAGTCTCTGCACTCTATGTAAGAAGCAGCTGGAAATCAGAACCAATCTTTTATGTTTTATAACTTAGCCCCACCCCCAAAAAAAAAAACAGACTTTGTGGTTTGTTTCACAGTGGGTGTGTTGGTGGCCTCCAGATCTCCACATTAATGTAAACATGCACTTAACTCTTTCATGGTATAACTGTAGAAATGGTTTATTGAGAACCAACTTTTTCATCTGTTTTCATCTAACATTTCATTTATTTTATTTAAATTCTATATTTAATGTTTGAATTAATTGTTTACACCTTTTTTATTTGTATTTTTTCTTGTCTATGGCATAACACCATCAGGCAAAGGGACTTATAATGAAAAGCGGCCTACTCCAGTATTCATATGAACCTTGAGCATATTAACCCTTTAATGTCAGGCTTGTTTCTCCTTTCAAAGCTATTGTTCTATTATTCTTTTGTAATAACACTGTTTCTCAATGTTGTTACTGTTGTGTCTGTTTGACTGGTAAAGGGCATGATCTAACAGCACTGTAGTTTTCTTTATTTTACAATCTATAATTCTGAACAAACAAACAAACAAACGCATATCTATAGAACCACTTTTACATCAATTGTGAGAGGACTGATGTGAACACTCTGAATGGAACTGGCGTGTCGTAGTCTGATTAGTGATAAATTTTAGAACAGAAACACTTCTGTGCTCACTGATTTCACACGGTGTAAGAGGTGTGTGTGTTTGTGCGAACGCTCACAGAGAGGGAAGTGTAGAGGGAAGGGTAGAGGAGTGTTGTTGTGTCGCACTCTTCAGAGCGTGACATGGGCCGGGAGCCAGCCTCCTGGAAAGGGAGATTTAGAACTAAATAGAGAGAGAGAGAGAGAGAGAGAGAGAGAGAGAGAGAGAGAGAGAGAGAGAGAGAGAGAGAGAGAGAGAGAGAGACATAATATTGTGTACTGGGACTAAAAAAATGAAAACAGGAAAAAGAAAAAAAAAAAGTGCTTACCGCAAGCAAAAGAAGAAAAAAACTGAACAGAAAGACCAAGAGCTCTTTTTAACAATAGGTAGAGAAAGAGAATAAGGGGGAGAGCAAGAGAGAGAGAGAGAGAGGGGGGGGGGGAGGATGTGAAAGCAAGAGGAGAGATAGTGACTTTGAGACTGCAAGGCTACAGCATAAAGGAAACACTACTCAGTTTTAATTAATCTCTCTCTCTCACTCTCCTCTCTCTCTCCTCATTCTTCTCTCTCTCTCCTCTCTCTCTCTCTTCTCTTTCTGTGTGTGTGTGTATGTGTGGATCTGTCCATCAATAACAGCAAACACTCTGAGACCGACTGCCAGTCCCCTGAGAGTCAGGGCAGAGCTGAGGCCTGTGGACTGCTCCCAGAGACTGAGTCCAGTTCGACAGGACAAAGACCTAATTACTTTAGCCCTCACACACTGTCAGCTCCTGCCCTGGTGGAGGTCACTGAAGCCAGGTGGTCTCTGTTATGCCCGAGCTTAAATGTAAATATCTGACCTTGCTGTTGAGTGGGTGGAAAACAAGAAAATATTTCAAGTAAAGAGACAAGGTCCTCAACCAGGGCTGGCCGATATAAAGTCATACTGATAACTCAATGATGATTGACATGTGGATTACTAAATATTATTAAATTATAAACAATGCCGTATTTTGTCCTCTTGTACTGTAAATTGTAAGTGGGGCTAATGTTGAGTAAGAGCCCCAAAATTCTATACCGTGAGTTTCCCAGTGTGCAAGGTACAGACTATAGCTTCGGTGCATCATTGAAACAGTTAACAGATTTGAATCCACACCAGCAGGAGCTGACATAATCATCAGTATTAGGAGGAATTTAATACCAAACAATGTTAAGCATCTAAACTAATGCATTTTGTAATCAGCGTTAAATTTTAAAATCAGATCTAAACTGTACCTAGGATTGGTATAGTAATGTTTCTAATAACATGGCCATTGACTGGAAGAACATGGTTGGTGTTTCCGATAAAGTGGCCAGTAGTGGGAATAGAAACAAGGTGAGCGTTCAGCAGCGAGTCACTTGTGAAATCAGTGTGTGTGTGGAGTGCTAGCTGATCTCAGACCAGTCCTCTTGGCTCCAAGACTGTGTGAATGCAGGGTCTGTTTGGAGCCGTACTGGGGATTTAACATTCAGAACAGGGTTCCTGTGGGAGGCATCTGTTTAGGGACATGGCATTTTGCCCCCCTTTGCAAGACAACAGAGGAAGAAACAACAAACCATTGGAGATGTTGATGTATCGTGGTCATATCTCGATATTAAATTCACTTACATCCATTCGTGAAGAAGTAATCAATGGGGGCGGAGCCTAATATTCACAAATTAACTCAGAAACTGCAGTCTCATAATAACCAAGTCCATCTCTTTTCTCCATCGCTGGGTTAGTAGCTGGGTTTTTTGGCGCAGATTGCGGCATCATGTTGTTACTTCATGTTTTTGCATTCACTGGGAAATAACTACATCAAGACAACTACTTAGACTTGAAAAAAACGGTGTTCCAGCGTTCCAATACAGTGCCTTTACGCCAAGGTGCATTGGTGGCTCATGTTGGCCCAAGACTTTTTCCAAAGCACGCTGAAGAGTATGCTATGTAGTATAAGTATTTTAAGAACATACTATATGTATACTGCTTAAAAAGTGTATGTATGCCAACTATGTACTGAGTATATGCTTAGTATGTAGTATACGTATACTAAGTATTTATTCATTCATTCATTCATTCATTGTCTGTAAGCACTTATCCAGTTCAGATTGGTCCAGAGCCTACCTGGAATCAAAGGGGTGCAAAGGCAGGAACACACCCTTGAGGGGTGCGCCAGTCGCCAATCCACCTATCAACATGTGTTTTTGGACCGTGAGAGGAAACCCACGTGGACACGGAGAGAACACACCAAACTCCTACCTGCTGCACCACCGTGCCACCCACTAAATATTTAGTAGCATTATGTATGTACAAAAAACGCTAAGAATTTAAAATTGGTATGCTATGTGAACTTAGCATATGTAGTTTATTACTATGTACATGTTAAATTGATAGTAAAAGTGTGCTTAGTATGTACTATAAGTATTTAGAATAAGTAGTTTGTACTATAAATATAATTAGTATGTAGGTAAATTATGTTAAAAATGCTGCTAAAATATGCTATGTAAAAAGTATAAGTATTCTAAATGTTATGCTAAGTATGTATAGGTATATGTTGCGTATTCGTATACAAGTATTTACAAGTATTTACAAATTAAGTATGTACATGTACTATAGGTATGTTAACTATGCGTTAACAAAGCGATGGTGTTTGCACTATAAATGTGCTTAGTGTGTAGTGTAAGTATGCTAAGTATTTACTGGTGTATGCTAAGGTTATTGTATTGCACTAAAAGCATACATACTTAACATATACTTAGCATACTTACACTTAAAACATTACAGTACAGTCATTTCCATGGTTACAATACACTCATCTTACACGACGCCCATTTCCATAGTTACACAACACATATCTTCATGGTTACACTACACTTCTTTCCATGCTTACACCAGGCATTTCCATTTCTCTCATTTCCATTGTTGCAATACACTCATTTCCATAGTTAGATTACACTCATTTCCATGGTTACACTACACTAATTCCCACAGTTAAACTACACCCATTTCCATAGTTACACTATACTAATTTTCATAGTTACACTACACTTCTTTCCATGCTTACACCAGGCTCATTTCCATTGTTACAATACACTCATTTCCATGGTTAGATTACACTCATTTCCATAGTTACACTATACTAATTTTCATAGTTACACTACACTTCTTTCCATGCTTACACCAGGCTCATTTCCATTGTTACAATACACTCATTTCCATGGTTAGATTACACTCATTTCCATGGTTACAATACACTTACACTAATTCCCCACAGTTAAACTACACCCATTTCCATAGTTATACTATACTAATTTTCATAGTTACACTACACTCATCTCCATAGTTACACTACACTTCTTTCCATGCTTACACCAGGCTCATTTCCATTGTTACAATACACTCATTTCCATGGTTAGATTACACTCATTTCCATGATTACACTACACTAATTCCCACAGTTAAACTACACCCATTTCCATAGTTATACTATACTAATTTTCATAGTTACACTACACTCATCTCCATAGTTACACTACACTTCTTTCCATGCTTACACCAGGCTCATTTCCATTGTTACAGTACACTCATTTCCATGGTTAGATTATACTCAATTCCATGGTTACACTACACTAATTCCCACAGTTAAACTACACTCATTTCCATAGTTACACTATACACATTTCATGGTTGCACTACACTCATTTCCATTTTCCATTTCACTTTGATTAGGATAGTTGTACTTTTTATTTAGCATATTTGTAGTCTGTTGAGGTGAGGGCAGATTTTCTCTGAGCTGCAGGTCAGTAATCTGTGAAACTGTGTCTCAGGGAAATCACTGGTGAGGAATTACAGCGGCGCTGCCAACTTTAGCTTTAACTTCCATTATCGAGATCCACTGAAGCCAGAATAACGCTCAGGAGCAGCCGCCGCACAGACGCCCCCCTCACATTACTACCATCATGCAGGAGAGCTGCTGAGATACTGAGCCCCCACCACACACACACATAAACACACAAGGGCGACAGCAGCAGTGCCACGCCACCACACACACACACCACACCACAAACACGCACGAGCTCCTCAGTGCTTCTCCTTCAAATTATTCCGAGCGCAATTTAGCAGCAACACTTGGAACAGCGTGCCGGCGCGCCGCTGTTTCACAAGTCATTAGCGAGCTGCGAGGAACACTTGCCAATAATGCCGACGTGCAGCGGCCTTTTCTTCTCCGGGCTCAGCGCCCCACCGGAAAAAAAGATTCGACTCTCCGCTGGGCTCCTCCCTGAACAAATACAACGCGCATGCACACACACACACACCGCGAGCCTGACCTGCGTAGCGTCGTCATTATGACCACAGCGAGGTTCCTTCATCTTTTTATTTACTCTTCAATATTAGCACGGCCTCCGCCAGGGTTTTTTGGTCAGCCCCGTGGTCAGAGTTAGACACAAGTTGAGGGCAAAATGTTCTGGTTTAAACGGGATGTCTACGTCCAGCTGGCACTAATCGTTTCTGGAATTTTAAGATGGGGGGCATGGTCCTGCTGCCAATGAACTCGCTTTCGTGGATTTTATTTATTTCCATAGTTACACTACACTCATTTCCATTTTTAAGGTATGCCTATTTCCATGGTTACAGTACAGGCGTCTCCATGGTTACAATACACTCGTCTTACACGACGCCCATTTCCAAAGCTACACAACACATATCTTCATGGTTACACTACACTTCTTTCCATGCTTACACCATGCTCATTTCCATGGTTACACTACACTAATTTTCATAGTTAAACTACACTCATCTCCATAGTTACACTACACTCATCTCCATAGTTACAATACACTTCTTTCCATGTTTACACCAGGCTCATTTCCATTGTTACAATACACTCATTTCCATGGTTACACCACTAATTTCCACAGTTAAACGACACTTATTTCCATAGTTACACTACACTAATTTTTATAGTTAAACTACACTCATCTCCATAGTTACACTACATTTCTTTCCATGTTTACACCAGGCTCATTTCCATTGTTACAATACACTCATTTCCATGGTTACACCACTAATTTCCACAGTTAAACTACACTCATTTCCATAGTTACACTACACTCATCTCTATAGTTAAACTACACTCTTTTCCATAGTTGCACTATACACATTTTCATGGTGGAACTACACTCATTTCCATAGTTACACTACACTAATTTTCATAGTTACACTACATTCATTTAAATTTTTAAGGTATGCCCATTTCCACACTGTAAAAAATGTGACCCATTAGTTACTTAAAAAAATTATGGCAACAAAGTGACACGTAATATTAATGAGTAGATTCTAATTTTCCAACTTTTAAGTAACATTCATTGAATAAATTAACTAAATTTAAGCAAGAAAATTTTGTAAATGTTAATAAAATGCACAGTTAAAATGTGTTGGATTTAGTAATAACATGCCTAAATATGAATTAATATAGCTCAAAAATATTGAGTAAATACAACTTAATTTCACAAGGAAAGGACAATTTACCTGAGTAAACTTAATCAATATTTACTAAATATCTTGCAAGTATTGATTTACATTTACTAAATATCTGGCAAAAATTGAGTAGCCTGTACTAGGTTTCTGGAGAAAGCTTGTTTCTATTTACTAATTATAGTTACTTTACATCTATTCAATAATATCACGTGTCACTTTGTTGCCATAATTTGTTTATGTTAAATCTACTTAATTTGTCCATTTTGTGCCATGTTCGTGTCAACAGGTCAATGTGCATAAAAATAATACCAGGTAAATATTTATTCAACTCTCGCAACATTTATTCATACAAAAATTGAAAACTGATACAACTACATCAAGGATCACAGGCAGAATATATTATGTGATGCAAGCTCAAAACTTGCTGGTGCACTTAAATCACAACAATGTTTTGAGACTGCACTCATCTTACACCAGATCAATTTAATTAGGATTCAGCAGGCACCTGCAAATAGATGAATATTAGATTTAACTTCATAAGCAAGTGTAATGTTTTGGTGTTGGTCTTTTCTATTCATCTATTTTCAGGTGCATCCTGAGTCCTAATAAGATTGACTGGGTATAACTGTTAACAAAACATGATATCTTGTATTTGAAATACATTATGTACATGAAATATAAACAGACATAACTTTGCTGTACAGTCAAATCATTTAAACCAGACTGTAGACAGTGAGCAAACACAGGTCATACAATTTTTTAGAAATGATTGGAATTGGAATTTTTCTTGCTTTTAAAAAGTACTAATTATATGTTTATAGTAGTGCCCTCAAGAATTTAGTTTTACGATTCAGATTCACAGAAAAAACATAAACTGGGAGCCATATCAGCTACAGCCTGTTTTCGAACACTACAAAATGTCCGAAACACAAATTAGTGCAAATAAACAGTGAATATAACACCGTTTCTGACACAGAAATAATATCAACAGTAAAAATTCAGAGTGATCTGAATGGTCTACTTTAACAGAAACCAGGTATCTATATGGCGCGGAAAGAGAAATTGCGATTGGAAAATAGATTTAAAAAAAAACTTAGCAGAAAACCAAAGAGATTAAAAATAAAAACAAATGTAGCTAGGTGTTCCTACACAATATTATGAAAACATGCATTCTGATATATTGAGTATGGAATGCTAACATAATACGTAAAATGTTAAATGTTTAGTAAACAGACGAATCTTTGCCTCTGACTTCGTGGTGCGCAGTGTTCCTCTAATTTGCTGAACTCTGTGTTCAAACGCAGCTCTATGTATGAAGTGAGAGTGCGCTAGTGCTGCAATGACCGTTTGAAAGTAGACTCTGACAGAGACTGAGCGTCGTGTCATGGCTTCATTATACCGTCAACAGACACATGAAACGACATGCAAACTACAGAAAGCACAACATCAGCTGTAAAACTGTAATTCAGGACTGTAATCACAAAAACCCTTTGTTTTTTAATCAAGCGTTGTTCCTCACCATCAGCTAACTCTCCAGTCTGTGCTCGAAACGGGTCTTTACGAAGCACCGGTGTTTGTAAATAAACCGCCTCAGTTACCTGCTAGGTCTCTCTCTCCCTGCACATAGCAGAGGCATCTGGTGTTGTTTTAGACAGAGAAAAGAACTCTAAACGTTGAAAACAACGATCAGAAATGAGGATTACTCTATTCCTGCTCCATGGTTTTGCGGTTTCAGATCTCTTAAGGTGGAAATGCCTCCAAACTCCGGAGACGGCTAACTGCATTAGAGACAGTGCTACAAACTAAACACCTCAAGTTACACATGAGTGTCTCTGGTAATTCAATCAGTGAATTAAAAACTTACAGACAAGTTAAACTTCATCCACATACAAACAACTGTCATTTTTCCTCCTCAAACACACCGATCCACCTTAAAAAATGCGGAGCTTAGAACTGCGTGTCCCCACATTTAAGAGCGCCTCAAACAAAATACACAATTTTAGATAAAAATTGTCCTTTCCCTATTAATAATTTAAAAGCTGTTCACTTTGGGAAGTCCGAGGACGTTCAGAACCCAACAATGCTGGTGATCCACGAGTTTCAAAATGCGTTGGGCGGAAATGTATGATGATTAAAATTAAAGACCACCCAATGAGTAAAATATATTGCATTTTCTGGATCTTTGGTGTTACTCATAAAATATGAATACGTTCTATTCAACATATCCCAGCTAATTTTATTTAGCCAAAATTGTGTAAATTGCAATTAATACTTTGTTCAAATTTGTTGAATTTAGCTCAATTTTATTTCAAACTACGTGAAGTCTTTTTATTAAGTGCAAGTTACTATTAGTTTTTAACTGAATATTAATTTACCCCAGTCCCACTTTTTACAGTGCATGGTTACACTACGCCCATAGATGCACAACCATATCCATGGTTACACTAGACTTATTTCCAGTTACAATTCACTCATTTCCATTGTTACACTACACAATTCTCCATCACTGAACTATGGTTACAATAGATATATTTCCATGTTGAAGGTTCATGTCCTTGCTCCAGGTGACTGTCTGTGAGGAGTGTGGTGTGTTCTCCATGTGTCTGCGTGGGTTTCCTCTGGGTGACTGTCTGTGAGGAGTGTGGTGTGTTCTCCCTGTGTCCACGTGGGTTTCCTCTGGGTGCTCTGGTTTCCTCCCACCGTCCAAAAACACACGTTGGTAGGTGGATTGGTGACTCAAAAAGTGTCCATAGGTGTGAATGTGTGAGTGTGTGTCGCCATGTGAAGGACTGGTGCCCCCTTCAGGTTGTATCCCTGCATTGCGTTCACTGATCCCGGGTTGTCTCCGTACCCACCGTAACACTGAATTAGATTAGCGCTTACAGACAACGAATGAATGAACTAATTAATATGTCCATTGTTACACTGCATTCATTTCTATAACAACAATCTACTCCCATGCTTCAGCTTCATTCATTCCCATGGTAATCATACCGCTGGTTGCAGGGTTACTAATAACCTGTTTCCTTGGTTACACTTCACTCATTTCTATGGTTACGTTAAGACTGACCTTGTGGCTTGAAATGTTCAGACTGACCAGTGTAACTCTGACATTACCTGGCCATAGCCTAAAGGTCTCCTGATATCCACAGTCGCTACATGCTACGTATATGAAATCGAATCAGGAACATGTTCACTTTGGGAAGTCCGAGGACGTTCAGAACCCAACAATGCTGGTGTCCACGAGTTTCAAAATGCGTTGGGCGGAAATGTATGATGATTAAAATTAAAGACCTCCCAATGAGTAAAATATATTGCATTTTCTGGATCTTTGGTGTTACTCATAAAATATGAATACGTTCTATTCAACATATCCCAGCTAATTTTATTTAGCCAAAATTGTGTAAATTGCAATTAATACTTTGTTCAAATTTGTTGGATTTAGCTCAATTTTATTTCAAACTACTTGAAGTATTTTTATTAAGTGTAACTCTGACATTACCTGACCATAGCCTAAAGGTCTCCTGATATCCACAGTCGCTACATGCTACGTATATGAAATCGAATCAGGAACATGAGTCACAGCTGCCCCTTATCAACTTCCCACTGCTCTTGTGTTAGACCCAAAACTGACCTCCCTCACAGCAGCCGGGCTCAGTGTGAGTAGTTCTCAGAAGCTGATGAGAGTATCGGGTATGGAGGTGTTTTATTTCCCAGTGGTTTGACAAGAGGGGACTGGACAGCGATGGGTGCTTTAATAGAGTGACCTCAGAATGAATAAAGCAAATGCGAGCACCAGAACGAACACTGATAAATAGAGATTCTACAGGCCCAGCTGGGCGAGCAGATGTGTGTGTGTGTGTGTGTGTGTGTGTGTGTGTGTGTGTGTGTGTTTGAGTGGAAGAGACATAGAGAAATAGAGAAAG
>NC_089804.1:36696810-36731810 GCF_029633855.1 Hoplias malabaricus | reverse complement strand
GTGATACAGGGGGTTAATGGTGGTCTCATTTTTATGGAGATATGAGCAAATCCAGAGAGAGACATCTTTTGTTTCTCTCTCTCTCATACGTGGAGGAAGAAGGGAGGGGGGCCAGGTCTCTTTTGCGAAAATGCCTTGGCACCCCACTTGCCATGCTGTTGCTGGCCTGACAGCACTTTGGCTGCAGCTCTGAGGTGGGATTAGCAGCGAGGTAGCCTCTGGCACGCATTTCCCAGGCAGCCTCCCGACTGCCCTGCGGGTGGGCGCTGAGTAAATGTGTGGACGGGTGAGCCCCATCTGTGCTTGGCGGGCGGCTGCGAGCTCTATAATTCACCTCCGCCATAAATCAGCTCCATCAGCGGGAGACGGACGACCTCGGTGACCAATCACCAGCTCCGCCGCAAATTAGCGCCTGCATTCTCATTGGCCGATCGCGCTCAAGGTGACCGGGAGGCGGCTACCTGCCCCTGCCTCCCCACGGCTGGGCTACGCCAGCGCAAGGGATGCTGGGTAATGAGCTGATGTGATTGATCAGGTGTCGGTCCAGATGACTGCGGCTGGACACCCGTCCAGAGAGATGCCACTCTTCGTCCTAAAAGCTCTAGCGGCTCCAAATGTGGCAAGAAAACATGTTCCTCTGTCAGGGCCCTCGAACCTTCTGGACAGCCACAGAGAGAGGAGCTTTATTAACACTGTTTGGTCGATAAACTGAAGGTATTTAAGAGGACACTGTTTTAAAAGCTGTGTCCAGGAGGATGGCTCATGTATTTAATCTGATAGGGATTAAAGCAACATCTGGAGGCGTGTGGACGGCAGAGAGACCCCAGAACATTGAAAAGCATGAACAGTGTTGATGATGTTGTCCTATTTTCTGCTCCGGGAGGGGGTAACACTGATGTATTTTTTCTATTGCAGTTGCATTAAGGTGGATCTGGAGATCACTAAATGCATGAAAGTAAACGCAGGCTGAAAGGGCTAAAAAAGTAAGCAAATGAGATTTGTTCATTCATTATCTGTAAGCGCATATCCAGTTCAGGGTCGCGGTTGTCCAGAGCCTACCTGAAATCATTGAGCGCAAGCAGGAATACATCCTGGAGGGGGCACCAGTCCTTCACAGGGCAACACACACACACGGACACTTTTGAGTTGCCAATCAACCTACCAACATGTGTTTATGGACCATGGGAGGAAACCCACGCAGACACAGGGAGAACACACCACACTCCTCACATACAGTCACCCGGAGGAAACCCACGCAGACACAGGGAGAACACACCAACTCCTCACAGACAGTCACCCGGAGGAAACCCACGCAGACACAGAGAGAACACACCACACTCCTCACAGATAGTCACCCGGAGCAGGACTCGAACCCACAACCTCCAGGTCCCTGGAGCTGTGTGACCGTGACACTACCTGCTGCACAACCGTGCCGCCCACAAATAAGATTCTGATAAATTAATCTTCAACCACCAACAAGCTACAGTTTACTGCTTACTTAACCACACCATTCCACCTTAAAATATGTGCAGCTTCTGAATGGAAACAAACAGATTGTGTTTTGCTGTGAGAACAGTAGTCTCTCTCTCTCTCTCTCTCTCTCTCTCTCTCTCTCTTTCTCTGTCTCTCTGTCACACTTCACAACTCTGTCTGGGTCCTTGTCTTTTCAGAAACACTCTGAATTCCTGACTCATTTTCCAGGGCGTGATCTCCCAGCTATATTGCCGAGCTGTTTTTCTTGGGTGAATTTAAGGTGTTTTGGAGAGAAAACTTGGCTCTGTCCTCTTTGTGGCTCTGCAGACTCTGTGGCACAATTCCAGAGACTGATTTCAGGTCAGTGGAGAGGACAGAGCGATTAGAGAGAGTCAGTGCCTGAAACTTCCAGCACATTTTCAGGACAGATGTGGACTAATTTCTGAGAACAATACATTTTTAAAAAGTAAAATAATCACAATGGGCGGCACGGTGGTGCAGCAGGTAGTGTCGCAGACACACAGCTCCAGGGGCCTAGAGGTTGTGGGTTCGATTCCCACTCCAGGTGACTGTCTGTGAGGAGTTGGAGTGTGTGAGTGAATGTGTGTGTGTGTCTGTGTTGCCCTGTGAAGGACTGGCGCCCCCTCCAGGGTATATTCCCGCCTTGCGCCCAGTGATTCCAGGTAGACTCTGGACCCACCGTGACCCTGAACTGAATAAGGGTTACAGATAATGAATGAATGAATGAATAATCACAACATCCTGTCCCCTATTCAAATAATGAAAGCATCACTTGTTCAGTGCCTGTACATATCAATGTAATGAGCCCACACACTGTGAAACAAGACCACCCCCTTAGTCTATGTCAGAAAACATAGGGTAAATCAAACCGTACTGATTCTGCTCTTCTTGGATTGTTTTCTGCTTAGATTTGCACCCCTGCCCCCCCACCCCCCCCCCCACCCCCGTCTGAGTCTGTCCAATCACAGTACAAGACCTGTGTCTATTTGAGAGTGCAAAGACCCGAGGTTCAACCCGTCAAAACAGACACAGCGAGCGGGGAGAAATACAAGCACTGAGTAAAAATGGAGAAAACGAGAACAGAGCGAAAACAGCTAAAAGAACAGAGCTTCTGCTCCTTGCTCCTCACTGCTGTGCACTCAGGGTCTAGGTGAACAGCGAGTGGTTAATTATCATTTAAAGGACAGTGGCCGCTCTGAACAGGGCTGTTTAGACTGGCTGAGAAACCAGCTGTTAGATAGCAATCAGAGCAGAAGCCCTGATCTAGAGTCAGATTTGGCAGCCACCGCACTAGAGCACTTAATCCTACTGAGAGATTTACCAATGATCCGGAATCAGTTTGGAGACTAGAGGATTAACTTATCTTTTATCCCTTCTAGTTTACTGAGCTTTTCCAGACAGAACAACATTTTCCTCCAGTGCCAGCACAGACAAATGTTGTAGGAGATGTATGAGATATTCTTTACAACAACAACAACAACAAAAAAGAACAAAGACTATGGTAGAGAAAGCTATGAGCAATTGCACAGTAGCCCTCGGCATTGTATTGAACACAAGCTGTCCTTTCTTTTCCCATAATTCTCATTGCACTGCAGTGCGTCCCTGCTCCTGGACGAGTTTATTTCTTTCTCATTGTGATCAGAGACTTCAAACAGGACTGGCTCTGTGCAAAATGCATAGGTCAGATGCCAAGCAAACGGCTGCTGTTGTCCTCCTGTCGGAATAACGTGGCGAGGCTTCCTGTTGCAGCTCTCTGCCTTTGCTGGACGATCGTATCTGAGACGTCTGATCTCCAGCTTATGTTTGAAAGAGGACAAGTTCATTAATAAGAGTGGGGATGATCTGGGAATAGCTGTGTTTACGCTCTCACTATTCAAACAGTTCCAGCATGTTCCAAAGAGCCAAAAAGAGCCAACGTGCTGTTACTGGGGCCTAATGCTGTTTGTGGAATTTTTGTGTCGTCTGGATGTCACTGCCTTCATGATGTCATCTTATCCACTTATGCAGGTGTGTGTGTGTGTGTGTGTGTGTGTGTGTGTGTGTGTATGTGTGTGTGTGTGTGTGTGTGTGTGTGTGTGTGTGTGTGTGTGTGAGTGACTTGATGAATGTGTGTAAAAGTCTCCACAGGTGTGAGTGACTGGTGAGTGTGTGAAACTGTCCACAGGTGTGTGTGTGTGTGTGTGTGTGTGTGTGTGTGTGTGTGTGTGTGTGTGTGTGTGTGTGACTGGGTGAGGGTGTGTTATATTGTCCACAGGTGTGTGTGAGAGAGTGACTGGGTGAATGCTTGTACAACTGTCCACAATTGTGTTTGTGTGTGTGTGTGTGTAAAACTGTCTACGTGTGTGTGTGTGTGTGAGTGAATTGATGAGTGTGTGTAAAAAACTCTCCACAGGTGTGAGTGACTGGTGAGTGTGTGAAACTGTCCACAGGTGTGTGTGTGTGTGTGTGTGTGTATGTCTGTGTGTGTGTGTGTGTGTGTGTGTGTGTGTGTGTGTGTGTGTGTGTGTGTGTGTGTGTGTATGTCTGTGTGTGTGTGTGTGTGTGTGTGTGTGTGTGTGTGTGTGTGTGTGTGTGTGTGTGTGTGTAATAAGTGAGGATTACACATTAGAACTCACTAAATTTAGGCTTCAGGTATCAGCCTAACAGGCTTTGAAGAATGCCCCCCAGGCCGACTGGAGGTAATCTCACAGACCCATCAATTCCTCCTCAACTCCCTCCGAGCTCCTCTCTCATCGTAACTGGATCTATTCACGGAGACGCAGTGAACACGGCTCCAGCTGTTGTGTAATCTCCGCCTCGGCGCCATTGTTTTTTTCTGTTTGTTCTCGCTCTGCCTCTTCAACACATCCCTGGACAGTTTTTATTTTCCTTCATCGGGGTTAATTGAGTCTTTTGACCCCGTGCTGTTTGTGTTTTCCAGCCTCGGCGCAATTGGAGCGATAGGCCTGAAATTGCTTATTAGGTGCGAGGCAAGCTGCCGTCTGCTTACGACACAAGACCTCGTCTCTTTTGTGCTTTCCGGCTGTTTGTTGCCAGATCCTCTCTCGAAAACAGAAGCTTTGACGTCTTTTCTCCTCCAATAATTTCTCCTTCATCCTCCCTTCATCGATCAGAAACGTCTCAGAGCAGAAAAGCCTCTAGCCCTCCCCTCTCTGACCAGGTCAGGGTTATTGTCCGACACTGCTGTTGGGCGCGGACAATGGGATTAACCCCAGAGATGAATTATTCCTGATGGTTGGAGGCTATTAAGCGACTATAAGGCTCCAGGCGCTTATTGACGCTTGTAGATGTCTGTTCTTTTCTCTTTCTATTTTCGGTTTGCCAATATTTAGATGATTATGAGCTCGTCGGGGGCTGGGGCATGGGAGTCGGGGAAGAAATGAGTCGATATATACATTTTGGAACAGTATACAGCATAATGCTTTATAAATATTACTCATATTCCATGTTGTATACATTCAAATGCAGCTCAGTGCTTTACAGACATTCAAGAATTAAAACTCAGGGCAGCTCTTTTTCTCCCGTGTCTGTTGTAAAGGAGGTTTACTGGAGCTTGTGATGGGATGGGGCGCAGGTTTGGCGCTGGGAGGGATGGGGGGGGTGTTGTCAGAAGCATCACAAGTTCTGAGACCCCCAGAGGTCTGACACCTGGAGTTCAGGGGCTCACCTGTGTTAATGCGGATCAAAGGAGCAGTGTTAAAGCCACGGGGGCTGAGGGTTGGGTGTGTGTATGTGTGTGATGGGCTGAGGGTCTCATCACAATGAGCTTATTTGGACATGAACATATGTGTGTGACAGGGGCACAGGTGGGCTTCACTATGTTTGTGTGTGTAGCTGAGTGTGTGTGTGTGGAAACGCAGCTGTGGTTGTGCTTATAGTTTTGTGTGTGTGGGGAGGGGAGTGGGGGAGGGGGGGCATGTCCCCAGGGAAATGCAATATATGAACATTTTTAAACATTTATATAAATAATTCTTTATTTAAAAAGTTAAAGAATCAGTGTTTCCTTCCTTACGGCAATGGTTTGATTTAATTATTAAAAGAAAATTAAAAGAAAACTATTGCCACCAATTCAGTTGATTGGTAGGTTTGCCAATTCCAGTGTTAATCAGCAGGCATACGTTTCTTTAAAAACCTCTCTAACCTTTCAAATCTAGCCATGTATTTTCTTTTACAGGAAAATCACAAACCTGGCAACCCAACACTGAACACTCCATGAACAATGACAACAGCATCGATATTGAATTATGTTAAAGGAGGAAAGTCATTTTACAAGGCCAGCCCGGACAATATCTGGCAACCTGTAATTGTGTTTCTTTATTCGTCCAGTGTGTTTGTGTTTGTATGTGTCTGTACATGGCACACTTCGGGTTAAATTCTGTAGGCAGCGCTGCACTCTATCAATCAATAGGTCATCACTGCATTCGGTCCGTCCCCAGAGTCCAGCCCTTACTCCAAATTAACTCCCCCGAGGGAACCCGAGGCAGCAGGAGCTGGGAAAACTACCTCTCACTTTCTGAAGGAGACTCAGGAGGTGTTTTTCAGCATAGTGTCTGTCTGACACATCTGTAACATCTGGCAGATTATCACTGATAATGATTTTGACATTTTTATTTGTAATTACAGAAGTACAGCAGTGCCGTTATCTCCAGAGTCACCTGCAGAGAACCTGCGGAGGTTGTTAAATATGAAGCTGTTTTAAATGGGAATCACTCCAGTTTTGCAGAACTGCAAGAATGTCTGCGGCTAGACGTAAACAAGGTCATTGCAGACGGCTTTGGGTCGTGATGCTGCACCGTTTTTCTTTATAATGGTCATGTATCCCAGCTCTTGACAAGGGCCCACTGTAATCAGATGGTCAGTGCTGTTCACTTCACCTGGCCGTGGTTTTAATCTTGTGGCTGACGGGTGTAATGCAGATCTTTAGTTGTGTATCGTTACGTTGTACAGACCCCTGTTGAGATGCTCCCATGCATAAACTTCACCATGCTCCTGTTCTTTGTTCTCTGTCCTCTCTTCTCCCGTCTCTGGAAGCCTTTGCGCGGTGCGTGTGCTGGAGCTGCGGCGCAGGAGAAATTGCTTTAATGAAGGTTAAAATTGCATGTTGATTCTTTCCCCATTTTGCAATGACAAGCAATTTTTGCCATTATCTTCCTCCGAGACCCTCCGGGCCCCCGTAGCTTGAGTTGCATGCCAACGAGTCCTTCATCAAAAAATAAAATCAAATCAAAACGAGCCCCAAAACAAACATGGCAGACTTGATAAGAGCGGAGAGCGGACCGCAGCGCAGGTATGGCTCTGAGCACTGGTGCTTAATGGAGACGCTCCAGACTCTTGCTTCTTGCTCGTTCTCATTTTCAGAGTTAGGGAGCGTATGCGAGGCACAGACGTGGTGCCAATCACTTTTTACCCTCCAGATAAACAGAACCAGGGACTTTGAAACGGAGGAAGGCATCTCTCTGGAGTCAAAGAGAGTTCGGGCTGGAGTCTGGGCTGAATTTCTACTGTTTATCTCAAAGGAAGAAACCTCTGCAGCGTTGCAGACACATTCCTGTAATCATCGCAGGTCCTCACTGTGTTTTCGCCGGCAGGGAACCCTCGGGGTCTTCAGAGAGGGTCTCATTATTTGCAGAAATAATAAGCAAAGTCTGTCTTTTTTTATTATTTATTATTTTTTTTTCCATTTCCGTGTTTAATTTCGTTGAGTCCTAGTGTGAGCTGTGTTTGTGTCGTAGTGAAAGGTTGGAGCTGGAAACACAAGGGTTAAAGGAACACTAGGTAAGATTTGGAAGTTTTTTTTTTCTCCAGGGCTCCCCCTACAGGTGTAACTACAGATTGTAGGTAATTTTACAGCACTGTTGTGAAATCAAGGGAAAGGAGGAGAAAGGTGTGGCTTCCTACGCTTTTCCAAAAGTTACATAGTGCAGTTTCTGCAGTGCTGAGTTCAGAGTATCATTAACAGAAACTTTACTCTCCTTTTAAATGTCAATGAAGTTTCATATTGATTTGAATGCTGTCATTTTAAGGTACAAATACTACCTAGTGTTGCTTTAAGAGTGCAACACAAACAGTGGAGAGGTTCAGTTTGCACAGTCAGGGTTAGGCCTTCAGGAGCCGGACAGGAAGCTTTAAGCATTAACTGTCAACATAATTAAGAAATGAGGGTGAAACCAACCATGGTTGATTTGTATTGGGTGGAACCAATCTTGGCAACGTTACACTCTTCAAGTCGTAGAGGTTTGGCTGTGAGAAAACTCATTAGTAGTAGGTAATGTTTACTAAGCAGGTGTCCATAAACTTGTGTCTATGTTGAGTGTGTATTAATATGTCAGGCTTCACGTTACTTCGTGGGAACTGCAGCTCTGAGGCTGGAAACTTGTGAAACTTTGTGACGTGTTGAAAGTGTGCTCTTTCATTTTTAATTATTTCCGTCTTGTAAGGTATGATTATCCACGGGGCTTTTGAATGGCACCAAAGGAAAGAAAGAGAGAGAGACTGAATGAAAGACAGAAAGAAAGAAATAAAGGGAGCCTGTGAGTCACCTTGCTGTGGGAGGTTTATGCAGTCGTTGGTATGTGGTTTGATTGGCTTATTTTTTACAATGGAGGTCATTGGTTCACGCTCAGAAAACTTCTCTGTTTGTTAGCGGACTGGACTCGTATAAATCTGTAAGATCGTATTCATCTGGCTACGAGACCATTCCCAGGGTTCATACAATGTGTACTAAATATAGTCAACACTTTAGTGGACGTATGTGGGAATTTTTGGCACCTACCCAGTGTGACAAATCAGACCCTAACCGTGACACTAAACCCTAACATTAACCTGGCATTAAATGGAGACACAAGGCTTAGCCCTGTTTGTGATGATATACATATGTTTATGTATTATAAACTATATATATTTATATATAAAAAAAACTGTTCATATGTGATGCATATATAATGTGTAATAACAATGCCATAAAAGCATTACATTTCAGTAGTTACCTCTATGCACTAATTACAGTAATCAATTATCCCAAACGGGCGACACAGTGGCGCAGCAGGTTAGTGTCACAGTCACACAGCTGTGGGTTCGATTCCCGCTCCAGGTGACTGTCTGTGAGGAGTGTGGTGTGTTCTCCCTGTGTCTGCATGGGTTTCCTCTGGGTGCGCCGGTTTCCTCCCACAGTGCAAAAACACACGTTGGTAGGTGGATTGGCGACTCAAAAGTGTCCGTAGGTGTGAGTGTGTGAGTGAATGTGTGTGTATGTCTGTGTTACCCTGTGAAGGACTGGCGCCCCTTCCAGGGTGTATTCCCGCCTTGCACCCAATGATTCCAGGTAGGCTCTGGACCCACCGCGACCCTGAACTGGATAAGGGTTACAGATAATGAATGAATGAATGAATTAATTAATTATCCCACACATTTTTTAACTCTAATAATAGCCCTGAATCTAAGCCTAAATCTTTTATAAAGTAATTTCAAATGAGGTGTGTGTGTGTGTGTGTGTGTGTGTGTGTGTGTGTGTGTGTGTGTTTGTGTGGTGGGGGTGGTCTGGTTGTCATTAGGGCACTGTTCTCTCCAGTTCATTTAAAATCTCTATTCCTTTACCTTCTTTCGTCTTCTCTCATCAAATGTGTAATAAACACTGTGTTTTGCATCTATTGCCTCACTAGATTTAAAAAAAAATGAAAAGAAAGAAAAACTGACAGCATTTTCTTCAGCAGATCAAGTTCCTTCGCACCTCCTCATCTTGGCAGCGTGTTATTTGTGAGTCGAGCTCTTTGTAGCGCCTCAGAAACGACACCTCTGTTTTTCCCTTCTGTCTTTTTCCTCCTCATCACCTGTTCACACAATCACATTGTACTGAGCCAAAGGTTGGAGCCCCCCCTTGCCTTGTTTCATTGTCAGGTGTGTGTGGGGGTGGGAGGGAGGAGTGGGGGGGTGGCGAGGGGGCGGCGGGGGGCATCTTGAGGTGAAAAGCAGTCGAATTCCAGCCCCTTCTTCAATTGTTTCACTTGCTGTAATTGTGGTGTGTACTGTTCTATGCAGCCGTCTATTATGTACAGCCTCCGTCGCCGTGAATCGAGCTGATTGCTGTAATGGAGGCGAGAATTCTTCCACACCTCGGGAGGTTCTTTTCTTGGCCCATTGTGGGACTCATGCCGACTCGCCGCTTACAATGGAGTGACGGCAGGAGCCTAATTCACATCAGAGAGCTGAGAAATGAGGCTTTTCAGGCTCAGATAAAGAAGCCGGAGGGCAGAAAGGGTTTGGAAGAGAGGCAGGTGAGAGTTACGTAAGAAAATGGGGATCCACACACATACGCTTGGTTTACCACACTCGCACGACTCACAGGAGAAAGATGAAGCCTACTTAAAGCAACACTAGGTAAGGTTTAATACACTGGGCTGTGGTGGTGTAGTGCCTTAGTACGGCACCAGGTTGTGTCTGTATTCTTCAGATCAAAAGCTACAGTTCTGCTGCCACAACCTCTCAACTGCAGGGGCGTCCAAACCCAAGGTAAATGGCTACATTCCTGCTAGTGCTATTCCTCGCCCTACATATGCCGCTTTGTTTACATGGCCATGGCAATGCAACACACTGTCAATCATTCTCAGATATGACCCGCCCTCACAGCATATAACACAGAGGTAAATGTTAAAAGGTTAAGATTTTTAAAATATGCTTTCATAAACTTCAAAAGTTGTGGATAGTAGCTTTAATGTTTAATGAGAGCCCTATTTATTCCAAGTAATTTTGGAGCACTTTTATTGGTCCATTCATCTTGAAACAGCAGTTTTTTTAGTCAATGCCTAAAGATGAAAACTGACCCAAATGGAGATACAAGGTTTTGCCCTGATAGTGATGATACACTATATGTATACAGTACATTATTGTGCAAAATAAATAATACAATAAATAATGGTGCCCCTCCAGCATGTGTTCCTGCTCTGCGCTCAGTGATTCCGGGTAGGTTCCGGACTCACCGTGACCCTGAACCGAATAAGCAGTTAAAGACCATGAATGAATGGATGAATAATAAATGTTCAATAAGTAATACATATGTAATAATAATCTGTAATAACATTGTCATAGGTCTGTTATTACTCATATATAACACTAATGATAAATCTCGCTCATTGTGACCAACTCCTAAGACTGAACTTTGATGGTATCCCTGCAGACGTCATTAAAAAAGGGAAAGCAATCTCCCCAAAATGAACACCATATTAAAAGCCATGGGGAGGCACATTAAATACAGAAGAGTGGGTCGTAATATTTTGCTGCAGAGGCTCTGAAGTGTCTGAACCAGGCTCTGGACGTATTTCTCGATGGTAGAAGGAGCAATGGATAAAAAGTCTGTGCCCAGTCATCCTGAGAGAGAATGGGCCTCTTTGTCTCCCAGGGACTACCAAGCCCTTCCATCTCTTTCTCTCTCTCTCTCTCTCTCTCTCTCTCTCTCTCTCTCTCTCTCTCTTTCTTTTTTCTCTCTCTCTCTCTCTCTCTCTCTCTCTCACTCTCTCTTTCTCTCTCTCTCTCTCTCTCTCTCTCTTTCTTTCTCTCTCTCTCTCTCTCTCTCACTCTCTCTTTCTCTCGCTCTCTCTCTCTCTCTCTCTCTCTCTCTCTCTCTCTCTCTCTCTCTCTCTCTCTCTCTCTCTCTCTCTCTCTCTCTCTCACATTAACCCTGTGGTCCTTGTTTAGCTCTTTGCAGCAGCCCATGAAACATTCATCTCACAGCTATGAGCTTTTAAAACAATGAGGAGCTACCTGCGAGGGTCCCACATCAATCAGGAGCCAGTGTGTGTCTTTGTGTGTGTGTGTGTGTGAGGGAGGGAGAGAGAGAGAGAGAGAGAGAGAGAGAGAGAGAGAGAGACCATCAGGAAGCAGACATGCAGAGAGTGTCTAGCAGAGGAAAGTGCACTTACCAAAAGGTGATGTTTTTTAGGCGAGTGATAGTGTCTCACGCAGAAGCTGAGCTTAGATCTTTATGCCTCCTGCTCCACACATTTAATTCCACTTCGCCAGACGACCCTGTAATCACAGACTCACAGAGCTGGACTATGACACACACAGACCATTAACTCACACTGCTGTATATCTCTCTGTCTCTCTCTCTGTGTCTCATAACAGTGTCAGTGTCAACTGGATTAGGCTCAGTCCGTGGGCCTGGTTTGTGTAATTACTGGTTGAGTTCCCGGGGAGAAGAACAGACTGGGCTCCCGTGTGATTATTTTTCTCTGCTCTGTTTATGATCGTTAAGACGCAGACTCTGGCGAATGAGGAGGTGTTGTCCTGTTGTTTGTGAGAGCGCTCACATCGAGGACATGCAGAAGAGGACGATTCAGAAGGTCTCGAATGGTCTAGAGGCAGCAAATCAATGGTGCTTCACTAGCTCTGCTACTGTTGCACAGCTGTGTGGTGGGCGGAGCTAAGTGGAGCTTGTAAACAGTAGTAAAAGCAAGTACGAGTACTTCTTTAAAATGTTAAAGAGGTGAATACTAACCACTGTGATCAGGATTTGAGCTACAGTCACTTTAACCTCTACTGCAGGCCCCCTGTAGCATCCCGCTGTTCAAATGGAGATCAACTAGCACAAATAGTTTCGTTTCCTGGTGTAAATCTGCTGATAGAGTCCAGGCATTGCTGTAGAAATAATCTACAAAGCTTTCTATCCTTTTGGGGGCACTATGTTTGTTTGTTTGTTTTTTCCTGGGTGAGGTCGAGAAGACTGCTGTCAGCACTGACACCATATTGTGTTAAATCAGTGGAGTGATAAATGCAGTCCTTATCATCCCTGTGTAAATCATTCATTGTTTTTAAATCAATTATTTGAAAACAACCAGCAGATTGTGTGAAAAATTCATGGTGAATGGGTTGCTTTGATCATGTCAAATACAGATCGATCATATCAGAGCATCAGCCACTCATCACACTGTTAACGTTCCTCCTGTGTTAGCTTTCTGTTACCATCTCTAATATTAATGGGTCGGTTTTGACCCATTGTCTTAAATCAGCCATAAGACGCCCTCAAAACAATTAAATATCAACCAATTTGTTTCTTCCCTCTTGTTGACCTTGTTATTCTTCTTTATCCATGAAAGGATTGGTTTTTATTGTTCATTGTTGTAGACTGTAAACTGGAGATGTACACGCTACAAAACTCTAACCTGACTGGGCCTTACATGTCTGGACATGTCTGTCTTTCCTTGTTTTGTGAAACAGACAAACATAGAAGCCCCTAATTACCAGGATTTTCATATGACCCCCTTCTTCTACCAGAGACTGCCAAGTGGCAGTGCTGGAGTAATTTGCATCCCATTAGGCCATTTTTTGTTATGTACATTCAGCCACTACTAGGTGCTAAACGGGGGGGGATGGGTGATAGTGTGAACTATGTTGATCCATTGGCTATTTTGACTTAAAACATGACAAAATGTCCTGATAAGATTCTTTTACTTTGGGTTTAAAAAAAGTTTAAGTAAAAATGTCTTATTTACAAGTAGCTGAGGGTTGTTTTTTTGTATAAATTTATGTAAAAATATATTTAACTATGGGCAGTTTTTCAAAAGACAAAATTACTTAAAATAGTGGTTAAAAAATCTGAACTTTAGCTATTTTGACCAATCATCCAAAATTAGTACAAAGGAGACAGACTTGAGGTGTTTTGGAATTATAGTTTAAATAATGTCTTTGTGTCAGTTTTAGAATAAAGAGAACGATGACTGCAGGCACAGGAAAACTTGTTAATAACATGCATAAACTTTATATAATAAACTGCACCAAAGTAAATGTGTGTATCAACCTCCATGTGGATAAAAAGCCACGTCACCACACATATTTCTCTTACTTTGTTGACTGAGAAGCAAAGGTTTACAGTACAGCAGGCTTTGGACATGATACTCAACCATGTCAACCCCTGTGACTCATGGGTTGACTCATGGCCTCATTTACATAACACTGCAGGCAAGAAGAGCTATTCACACCTGCCAAATGGCAGTTCTTTGGGATTTAAAGGTATAACTGCCAAATGGCAGCGCTTTGGTAGTTCTAGTGCTAAATGAAGCTCAAGTGGTTGTAGGAGGAGCTAGCTGTAGGCTGTGGGTGTATAGTGTGTTTATGATTCCAGATTTGGCACTTGTTTTCTGATTTAAAATTATACCTGATTGTATTTTATTATTTAGTTTGAATTGAAGTTTCTGACAAAGTCAAAAAGTCTTGATGGAATAAACAATTTTATGTAGCACTTGTATGCATTTAAAACCTAAAAACGGGTCGGTCAAGACCTTAACACCAGAGGAAGGTTAACAGAGACTTGTGAAGCAGTAGAAATGGTGGCTATTTTGGTTACTCTGGGAAAGAGGAAAGAGACAATTCTGAGATGCTTCGCTAGGGGGTTTACAAGTTTGAGCATCCAAGACCGTCGACGATACTTCTTTTTCAAGCTCGACAGGTGTTTGTTTTGAATATGTCCGATTCCCCGGCATCAGCAGACACACTTAGACTGCGTGAAGATCAATAAAGGAGGCTGGAAACAGTCGAGCATTATTTCCAGTGTTCGGCCAGGAGGACTCTGAAATATTAAAGACAGCTGCCGGATCGCTTTAGCATTCGGCACAGGCACCGTTTTCCTCCCTCCGCGGGATTCCCCTCTTTGTTTTGAGCAGAGTGAGGGGGAGAGTGGAGACAAAAGCAGAGGGGGAAAAAGAGAGCGAGGAGTGGTGCTGTTCTTGCTGTTGTTGTTGTTGTGGTGGTGGTATAGTGGGGTTTATTTTTCCGAGCATAAAACTTAAGATGAAAAGAACCCAAGGATCCCCCCAGATGAGGAGTCGCAGCATTTGTCTCAAATATTAATTGCAAATGATGTGTTTTGAAGTTCCCTCAGACAAAACGAGGAGGCAGACCTTGGGGACGGTGGAAGAGACGGAAAACAAGAGCATTCAAGTTAGTGGTCAGCTGCCGTGGGAACAGCAAGATTTCCATCAAAGAACAGCCCAGAAATTTCTAAGATTTGTACATTGCTTCATTATAGTTCACACAAAGTATTATAATAAGTACTGATAACTGTGTATCTAAGCTGCACTGTGTGGTTTTCTGTTAGCGATAGCATTACACAAGCACCAAATACTGCTCTTTCTATTTTTTGGAGCGTGCAGTAGGGTTTAGAGTTTAAAGTTAGGGTTAGAATTAAGGATTTGAGCTAGGTTTAGCTTAAGATTAGGGCTAGGTGTAGGCTTAGGGTTAGTGGAAGTTTTAAGGCTGATTTTCCATGTTGGATTCCCGGAAATTTATGTAAACATCTACAGATATAAACAGTACATTTTTATATAGCACCGTATATAATTTACGATTCCAAGATACGTATGATTTCATCTTGAGACCAGGAACAAACGTTTCAGGAAATGTTTGGTTATTTTCAACATCGTTTGTGAAGTATCACAGGCACCACCTTAAAACCAGTTGATGAACAGTGCTTCCTTAAGGACGAGCAGACTGCATCTATGATTCGAACACCAGAGCGATTATCCCGAACAGACGCACCTCAGCCACCATACCGGAAAAACTTTAACGCCTTCATTTTCAGAAGACGGAAAAGCATCAGCGAGTCCAGAGGGGATTTGCAGACTCTCTTTTCCTACCCTTAAATGCAACAAAGCACAGCTGGATTTTTAGGCAGGACGTTTCTTTTGTTTTTTCTTTCACGCCACGGAAGATGATTGCACTTTGAATTTCTTCCCTGGCTTGCTTCAGAGCCCATTTGCATTTGCGTCACTCAGAAAGGGCTTGTTATTTTGAAGGAATTTCTGTAGTTTATTTTCCACCTACGTAGAGCTATTTAGAAAAACATTTTAGACCAAAAGCCCCTCAGCAAGCCACCTTCCCCCATTATTCCAGGTTTGCTGCGGGGGGGGGGCTTTAGAGGCCTCTGAGTAGGGGTTCACAATTGGCAGGTTCGGTTTGACTTGGACACACACACTCATGCCATGGCTGTTAGAATTGTTTGTTACAACAAGCAAGCGCTTCATGTACTGACCCTTTAAACACTACTCAACCCACTCAGAGGTTCTGGAGTAGCCTCTAGAGCCAGGTGAGGAACCTGCAGTTCTACTGCAAATTGCCAGATATATCCTCAAGCTTTATTGGGTATGTCCCAACTTTCTGCAGCAGCCATTGCTTGTTATGCAAATAAATTGAGCACCTTTCAAACAATCCAATTGGCCACAAGAACCACGATCTTAGCTTCATCCAATAGCTGCATCTCTGGCTTCAATAAGGTATAGTTTGCAAGAGCGCCTAAGTAAAGGAAAGTCAATAACAAGTGCTGTGTCTTTCAAGACAAATGGACAGTGGGTTCCTTTTTTGGCAGAGCTGAAAGGAAAGCCATTGGGTTTCATTTGTGGATAAGCCCTTGCTGTTCTCAAGAAAAGCAACACTGAAAGAAAGAAAGGTGCTCTAATCTACACCATTTACACTACACAGCAAGCTTCTTGTGTCCAGATTTGTTGCCTTTGTGTATCTTTGGCACGTCATGTGTCCTGCAACCAGATCTGTAAATGTTAATTTGGCAACCAGGTGGAAAAAACATCCCCACCCCTTCTCTAGAATAAAGACTTTCAGACTACGAACCCCCTGCTTCTAAGCATTTACCTTAAAAGTGGGAACCACTTGTGAATTTAGGGTAATGACAATAACTTTCAGGGGGTGGGTAAGAGCCAGAAATCTGCTGTTACTCTTAGGCACCTAAAAGTATCTTTGCAGCAGTAACACTGTTAACTCTCACAGATAAACATCAGGAATGGCTGGCCAGATAAAGCTGACCTCAAACGTAGCTAAAACCTTCCTAGAAGCAGAAACTTAAAGGGAAGGGGTAAATAAGCCTGATGAGCTCTGGCAGGTGTTTGGTTTCTGTTGATAAATGAGGCCAATCTATGGTAAACCTACAGCGATATGGAAAAGAGATGCAGGTCCTATGTTTTTCCTGCTTTTCCCAGCTTCTACAGATGGCCACAAGTGGCTAAAACCTTCAAACATCTCAAATCTACAAGTGTCTGGGTGATGTAAATGTTGAGTGGTGAGTTACTTGCTACACTCGCTACAAACATCCCCTGGCTACAAAAGCTGGGTCATGTAGCTACAACAGTCTCAGATTAATCAGTATAGCAGTGAACTAAGTGAACTTTGCAGCAGGCAGCTCCAGCGTTCTCAGGGCTGTGAATGTCTCAGGGATTTGAGGGAGCACTTTGGCCAAAAAAAGAAAACGGAATCATGGCTACATCTGTTGTACTCCAAGACTGCTGTACTCCAAGAGATCTTGAGAGACGATCTCAGGTTGTAAAGAGTATGAATCATATTTCAATGATCCTGCAGGTGTCTTGAATTTGGGAAGACTGCAGCCAGGCTGGAAGAAAAGACATAGCCTGCAATGTCTTCAAATCCTACAATGGGTAAAGAAGCACTGGGGTTAAATTTGTGGCTGAAACAATTGGACAACACACCATCAGATCATGGAATATCTTGGCAGGAACAGAGGTGTGCCCAGCTGGGGATATTCTGACCTGTCGTTCTCCAGCAGTGAACAACACTGGCCCTATTGCCTGGGGGGTTATTTTTCAGAGTATTTTGGCAGCATAGATTACATTGGGTAGTAATGACTCCTTCGTGGTTGGCCAGGCCCAGACGGAAGGCAGCCCAGTTTGCGTGCTTTCTTCAAGAGGGCCAGATAAAATGAAATAGGGACCTGGTGGGGGGTGGCATCTTGATCAGGAGATTTAATGACACTTGACGTGACTTGTACGAGAAAACAGTGGAGGCACAGATGTAGAGGAGGAACAACCACATTTTACCCACAGAGAGGCGGAGTGTGTCCTGCTTCTGGAAATCAAAGGGCACCTGCTTACCCACCAGTCATCACCTGCAAATCTCAGTGGATTTACCCAGCGCAAATATGCCAGCTCCCTAACTTGGCCACGACTATGCGAGGTGAGCCAGATGGCCTACAGTTCCACTCAAGTTTCACTCAAGGAAAGCTCCATCTTGTCTTGCTGAACTTGAACTTGGAACTTGGTCACTGGAAATTATGTGGGCTGATGTGTGTGCTGTTGTGTGAACACAAACTACGGCCTGTGGGCCATATATGACCCGCTGCTTTCATTTGACCCGCCCATTTAACTAATGTAGCAAAGCGTGTGGACTGACCAAGGCTGTAGAGTTGGGTAAAGACGGTATGGACAATCCAGCGACTACTGAATTGTCCCTAGCAATCATTTATGGACAAAACTTAAATATAACTGTCCGTCATTGTCTAGTCCATGTATTTCATACAATCAATTAAGATCTCATTCTCTACTCTGAGCCCTGCCTCCCGAACCCACACCAATAACAGGTCACTTGTTACGTGTGAGAGGCAGCGGCTGCCTCTTCGGTCTCTCCGAAAGGTGCAAGATAGTCGAGCATCACTCCAGAAAGGGCAGTTCCCCCAGCTCTATTTCACATCAAACCACTGTCAGAGGCTTGGCTTCCACAGGAATTATCTACAAGGAAGAACTCTTGAAGACATTGATGATGCTGGTTCCTTTGAGTGGTCTGAAACATTTCTCAACATGCAGAGCATGGTTTTGAATTGTTCTGCAGAGTGTGCTATCATCGCTCTTTCGTTTACTAGGTCTTCTAAGTTCTTATTTTAACACCATGAATATGACAGGTGGAGGCATACATGAAAAGTGTTCACCCCCCCCCCCCCCCCCCCACACACACACACGTCCTTCTGGCGTTCTCTCTCAAGGTGAACTCCCCTGCGCCTTCATAATTGAAAATTAGGCCTGTACCGTGCCGTAATTAAAGCCTAACCTATGACCCGCAGGGAGTCCAGAGCAGCATATTAACTTTGGCTTTTTTTAATGTGCGGCCTTTGGATGGGAATCAGGATCACACACCTGTGAACAAACACACACACACACACACGTACACACACATTGACACGAGGATGTAACACACCTTGACAGCCTTTTAATTACCGTCCTGCCCACGTCGTTAGAAGATGCCACCGTTTTCAAGGCCTTATCTCCACCCTGTGCAAGTCAGAGGGATATCTCATTTAGTTTTAATTAATTATGTGATGGAGCTTTTAAGAGGGAGGGCACGCTCCTCCATGCTCTGTTTTAACACTGATTTCCTGAACTCTGTGCTGTATGTACAAAATAATTAAGCCAGCTATTACTCTAGGCTTAACGGCACCATTAAAAGAGAAAGAGACAAAGAGACAGAGAGAGAGAGAGAGAGAGAGAGAGAGAAAGAGAGAGAGAGAGAGAGAGAGAGAATGTAGGTCAAGCTCTTTTCTTCTATTTGTGCGTCAGGATCAAAGTGTAGTCTCAGATTTCACATTGATTCTACTCAGTTCAATTCCGGTTCTGAGAAGGAGGCTTGGGACAGAAAGGTCACCGGGTCGATCCCTGGGACAGACTTGAAGAATGTGCGTAGGAGGAGCGAAGGTCCAGCAGATGCTTCGGCTGGAAGTGAGGTCACATGGTCTGGACTTAGACAATGGCCGGTCCGCTTTGGTTCTCAGCGTGTGCTGCCTATAAAGGCAAGGTCACAGGTTTGATCCTTGTATTTGCCGCATGGAAGCAATGGCCTAGATCTGCGGGTTCGATCCACTGCACTGACAGGTAAAATGGCAGTGTGGTGGTGAAGGAACTGCTCTCACACTATAATCATGTATTCATCAATATAAATGGTAAATGTATATAATAATATATTAACACTTCATTTTAAAGATAAAATCCTAAGCATTTTCCTGTAAATATAACCATTCCTAATTTGTTGTTCCGTTATTTTCAGTAAATATACAGTAACAATTCATGGACATGTCTGTCTTTAATTTGTGGTTAATTTAGATTTTTTTCAGCTGGAGAATGTGGTGATTAGTCACTGGGACATTTCCACCAGGTCCAATACTTCTGCACTGCCAGGGACATCTTAATCTTCTGCTATAAAATGCAGCAGGGCAAAGTGATCAATACAATTAAAGTCCTCTTGGCAGTGTGTGTATGTGTGTGTGTGTGTGTTATCTCCTGTCTGCTATCAGCAGCAGTGTGTAGGATCACTTTATCACTCGTATCAGCTGAGGCATCGGGACACACTCTGCTGCTGCACAGAGAAGCCGAGCGCAGAGGAATGGGTTCCAGAGCCAATTCAACTCCAAATATCAATTTCAAAGTCGTCACACTCCATCCATAAATGTCACGCATCTCACGTGAGCCCAGCACACTCCTTTAAGTTCGGCTTAATATTTCCAGGCCAGCTCTAAAGCTAGAGCTCAGGATTTCTCCAGCTAACACACCTCTATCTTGCTTCCATTGAGATCTTTTTAAATGGCCTGTAATTCAATGCAGTAGGAGCTCAACACACTTGCAGGAGAATCCTAACTTACCATGATAGAGAGAGAGAGAGAGAGAGAGAGAGAGAGAGAGAGGGCATTTCTAACCACCTATAAGAGTTGACTTTAAATACACTGCCATGTTAACATTAACTCCTACCTTAAATCCAGTGCTATTCGGTGTACAGTTAAATACAGTGGAATACCTGACCAACAAGTGGAATCAGGTGTATCACTGACAGGGAACAACGATGGTTAACACAGCAATCCCTTCTTTGAGAGCTACCGAGTTCCCTTCTAGTTGTAATTCTCCGTTCGAAGTCAAATGAGCCATCGTCTTCAGAGAAGCACATTTAACTTGATGGAGTGCGTCAGAAAAAAGGAGGCACTGCTCTAAAGTGTGCCTTCCTGCGGGCCTTCACTTCTTGACTCTGACAGATCTGACCTCCGCAGCCGTCCATCACGGCGACAGCAGCGGCAGTGGACGGTGATTTATTTTACCACCGCCGATTGATTCATTAGCATGGATGGAGTGCTGCGTTTCCACAGGCTGTTAAGCCCAAGGGTCGCGAGCGACGGGCGAGTAAGAGAGGCCTAACCTTGCCCACGTCTCTCTCTCTCTCTCTTTCACTTTCTCTCTCTCTGTAGCTTAAGACTCACTGCTGCAGCTCATTAGCTGGCAAATGTAGTTGCTAGGAGCTGATGCCCTGTGGCAGAGAACATGGAGATAGTAATGAAAGCGCACATATGCCTCGTCCCGCCACGTAAATGAGTGATGACGGTGGAGAGGAGGGGCTCTTGTGTGCCTTTTCTTGTCTTGACATGTGAGTTGTTAAAACGCCTGCCTTCATGTCATACCACAGTTTTTTAACACATCTTTTCAATTCCAAAACAAACAAAAAATGTTCCTCTATCTTTATTTAACCTTTTAAGCATAATTTAATAATTGTATTTAAAAGTGATGATCAATTAACTAATGGAAATGGGGTTAATTCACTCAGTCATATTTTGTCAGAGCTTCGTCCTGATTATTTCATGTTGGGAAACAAGTCAGAGTCAAACGACTCAAGGTTTGAACACACCCTGAGCATCAGGTCCATCACAGGGCGTGGAGTTATTAAGTTCTGTATTTCTTATTATAAAACTTAAAAAAAACGTTAAAAACTGTAAAATCTCGACCTGGACCAAAGGCCCAGAATTAAAGACTTCTTTCCTGTATCATTCAAGTCCAGTTTAAACCGTGTCACTGTGTCCAACACATTGTTGCTCCACACTGTAAAAAATGTCTGTGAATTTTACGGTGGAAACTGTAAAACCATGACAGTAAATGACTGTAAACTCAGGTTGAAAAAGGTTGAAAACAGTTTCTGTAACAGTGAAATACCGTAAATACTTTTATCAGCCAAAATACAATTTTTTACATCTCTTTAATGTAAAATATACGTTATTTCACTGTTAAACACACAAACCATTAGGGGACGGTACAAGTGTCCAAGGACTGGGAGGAGCTGAGACTCATTAGGGAGCTCCCAGCACACTGTGTGTGTTTGTATTTCTGTGGATATTATGTCGAGACCTGTGTTGGTCAGGAAAGTTCACCATCAGCCTGTGTTCCGCGTGTGGCGCCCAGTTACCGAACATTTCTTTAGTGCTTTCAGCAATATCTCCTTTAAGGGCTGAATACAGGATGCAGTTTGGCTGTATCTAAATATGGCTATATCTATGGTTTTTTAACAGAAATGTACTGTAAGCAAAACAGTCCTTAAATGTAAAATTTATGATTGCCAAAAACGTGACCGTATATTTTACGGTGAAATTATGGCAACCACAGCTGCCAGTATTTTACCGTAAATTATACGGATATTTTTTTACAGTGCAAGCTTAATTCACTTGTCACTTGTTTATTTTTTCAGATTTTTTACCCTCCTTCACTGGAAGTGGAACTGTATGATAAAAAGAAAAATCTATGGTAATTTACGGTAAAAAGGGCAGCTGTAGTTGCCAAAATTTCATCGAAAAATATACAGTCAAAATGTATATGACATTACAGTTTTATTTTTGGTGATTGTAAATTTTACATTAAAAAACTGCTTTTTTACAGCAATTTTCTGTAAAAGAATAAAACAGATATACACTGTAAAAACCCCATAGTATTTACATAAAAAAATAAATAAATAAAAAGAAACATTGTTTTGCCATAAAATGAACATGTAAATAGTGTGACAAATGAGAGAATGGTGACTGAGATACAGCCGTACTGCAAATAAGCATCCTAGATCAAGGAAATGTGCTGTATCTCCAGCTCCAGCACTCAAACACAGACTGATGGTGAACTTTCCTGACCACACATCTCATCACAACATGCACAGAAACACACACACACACACACACACACACACACACACACAGATACACAAAATAATCACCCCAGTACAATGCAAAATCAAAAAAACTCAAAGACAGAGAAAAACAAAGAAAAAATTACAGAAAATATGGAGCAACAAGGCATACTGGGAGCACTTTAATGAGTCTCAGCTCCTCCCAGTCCCTGACCACTTGTACCACCCCTAATAGTTTGTGCATTTAACAGTGAAATAATGTATTTTCTTTACAGTTAAAGGGATGTAAAAATTAGTGTTTCACTGTTACAGAAACTGTTTTCAACCTTTTTAGAGTTTACAGTCTTTTACTGTCAGGGTTTTACAGTTTTTTACCTTCAAATGTTATACAGTGTGATTGTTATTTAAGTTTCCATCATAAACACAGGTTGTTATAATGTTTATACGTTTGCTTAGTGACTCAATGAAGGAGTCGATACGATAGATTCCTCGACTCCACTAGATCTGAGCCAAGACAGCACCACATCTACAGAGTAAAGACAACCCCTTCCTAAATACATACTTCTATCTATCTATCTATCTATCTATCTATCTATCGTTACACTTATATACTGCCTTTATAGACACCCAAGGACAATCTGCTCAGATTGCACTGCTCAGAACACTCCATCCGCACACACACTGGTGAGAAGCGGCAGCCAAACGCGCACAGCGTACTCTCGACCAGGAACGACCGTCCACCTCATCACACAAACAGACATTCATTCACATACACAACCATTCACTCACACAGCAGGACAGTTATTAGACAGAAGCCAATTCACCTACCCTCCATGTTTTTGGACTGTGGGAGGAAACCGGAGCCCCTGGAGGAAACCCATGCAGACACCGGGAGAACATGGAAACTCCACCCAGATGGGACTTGAACCCAAGATCCCAGCGCTGGGAGGCAAACGTGCTCATCACTAAGCCACCGTGCCGCCCAATAGAAGTCACCTAGAGTCAACCCAAACACTCAGACATTTCCGAAGTCTAAGAATCAACCCCTGCTGGAGTCGACTCCCCATAACTGCTTTCATCCAGGAGACGAGCACAAGCAGTGCTCCACTAACTACTATCGTTCCTATGGAATCTTCTATTTTCCATATACAGCATTAACATTTCTGACTCTGAGTTACACATGTTATTGCAGAGTAAATATATTTCATCTTCAAAGGGTGACGATGCTATTGAGAATCTTTCTGGAAGGTGCTGGTCCTGGTTTTGATTCATGGTGATGTGTGTCCAGCATCTTCAACCTGCTGCTACATCACCATTAATAATAAATCACAGCTTCACCGTGGCGCATGTGTTGGTGCTTTAACTGATCGATAGTTTGATCAGAGGAGCTGTTTATCTCTTTGTCAGCGAGTGTGAGAGGATTGGCCAGAGGAGCTCTTAAAACCAGATTAATTATTTAATTTGGAGTTAAGAGCTTTTGAAGTTTGTTGGAGACAACAGTAGCAGAGTGTTTTACTCCTCTGCTGAGCCCTGTCTGAGCTCTATCTGATCTGAAGTCACTGTCACAGAGCTGCCTTGCACCCAGTGATTCCAGCTAGGCTCCGGACCAAGAGCAACCCTGCCCAGGGTGAAGTTGTTACAGAAAATGAATGAATGAATGCATGAACGAACCATTCAAGCTGGACATGATACACAACCACATGTATAGGTTCAGGCAGTGGAACCCGGGGAACTCTTGGGCATTGCACAAGAACACTCCAGAACGTCTATTAAATCCCTCTGTGGAGCCTTTGGGGCATTTTTGAACATTTTTGATTTGTTTAAATCAAAACATTTACATAGAATATTTATTATTTAGTTAGTTATTATTAGTTATTTTTTGTTTTTTTAGAGAAGCGAGGGCCACAGCTCCTGAGCCGAGGGGTCCTGGGTTCGAGTCTGTAAATGGTAGACATACTACCACTATGCATTGCTGCAAGTGAGTGTTATGAGCTGAGGACAATGAGGTGTGTGTGTGTGTGTGTGAATGCATGCATGTGTGCATTTTTCCCCACTAGACAGATAGCATGAATATCGCTCCTGACAGTGTGTGTTCATGTGTGTGTGTGTGGGGGGGTGTGTGGGTATGTTGATGCTGATTTCTGATGAAGGTGTGTCATGCAGTGACAGTGCCCCCCCTCCCCCTCCCCCTCCCCCTCCCCCTCCCTCCACCAGCCACCCAGTGAGAAGCTGAGTGGCAGAGAGAGAGGGAGATGAATGGATGAGTGCAAAAACTGACGGCAGTGATGGGAAAACCAAAGCCACGGAGCCCTGTGAGATCCTGCTGTTTTGTGAGCGAAAGGACAGGAGGCTGATTAATTAAATTTCAGGAAGCCTCGACATTTGGGTGGGGGAGGCAGAGAAAGAGAGAGAGAGAGAGAGAGAGAGGGAGAGAAAGAGAAAGAGAAAGAGGGAGAAAGAGAGGGAGGGAGAAAGAGAGGGAGGGAAAATAGGAAAAAATGCCTCCCTCATCTGTTGTTGCACTGGCAATGAAAGCAGTGACAATAACAACAGGCTGAATGGGAACGATAGCAGCACTCCCCCCTCCAGTCAAAGGCATTTAAAAGGCATTTAAAAGACATTTCGAAAAGGGGCAGCATCTTGAGTCTTTCTCGCTGTTGTTGTGTTGTTGTTGTTGTTGTTTTTTTTTACCCCACTTCCTTATGCCACCTCAAACAAAGCATAAAAGACAGAGGTAAAAAGACGGCCCCCTCGATCAGCTAAGGATGCCATCTGTCCCGTATGGAACTGTTTTGAGAGAGTGGCACAAAAACACGATTACGCTTCCAAAACATCTGGCGAATTAGCGGCGTTTATTGTATTTCCCTGTAATTAATTCGTATAGGTGTTGACAAATTAAGGTAATGATGAAAGCTTTAATGTTGCCATTGCTTCATGATGAAATTAATCACGCGGCACGGAGCACCTCCGGTGTCAGAGCAGCCGAGCGAGTCGATTTGATGTTGGGAATATTCCGCGGCACACACTGCTGCACTAGTGCCTCTCACTGTCATCGCTTACAAAGATTTCAAATGGATGTTTGTGTTTGTGAATAAAGACACACAGCAAGATGGCGCTAGAGGTATACACTCACTGCTACACTGTTCCTGGGGCTTGGGGTCCTGGGTTAGGTCTGTGAGGAGTGTGGTGTGTTTTCCCTGTGTCTGTGTGGGTTTTTTGTGGTAACCATCTACAGGTTTGAGTGTGTGTGTGTGTGTGTGTGTGTGTGTGTGTGTGTGTGTGTGTGTGTGTGTGTGTGTGTGAGTGTGTCACATTGTCCACAGGTGTGAGTGACTGGATGTGAGTGTGTGAGTGACTGGGTGAGTGTGTGAAATTGTCCACAGGTGTGAATGTATGAGTGATTGGGTGAGTGTGTGAGTGTGTGAAATTGTCCACAGGTGTGAGTGTGTGAGTGACTGGGTGTGTGTCTGAAATTGTCCACAGGTGTGAGTGACTGGGTGTGTGTCTGAAATTGTCCACAGGTGTGAGTGTGTGAGTGACTGGGTGAGTGTGTGACATTGTCCACAGGTGTGAGTGTGTGTGAGTGACTGGGTGAGTGTGTGAAATTGTCCACAGCTGTGAGTGTGTGAGTGACTGTGTGAGTGTGTGAAATTGTCCACAGGTGTGAGTGTGTGAGTAACTGGGTGAGTGTGTGTGAGTGACTGGGTGTGTATCTGAAATTGTCCACAGGTGTGAGTGTGTGCTTGACTGGGTGAGTGTGTGTGAGTGACTGGGTGAGTGTGTGAAATTGTCCACAGGTGTGAGTGTGTGAGTGACTGGGTGAGTGTGTGACATTGTCCACAGGTGTGAGTGTGTGTGAGTGACTGGGTGAGTGTGTGAAATTGTCCACAGCTGTGAGTGTGTGAGTGACTGTGTGAGTGTGTGAAATTGTCCACAGGTGTGAGTGTGTGAGTGACTGGGTGAGTGTGTGTGAGTGACTGGGTGTGTATCTGAAATTGTCCACAGGTGTGAGTGTGTGCTTGACTGGGTGAGTGTGTGTGAGTGACTCGGTGAGTGTGTGACATTGTCCACAGGTGTGAGTTTGTGAGTGATTGGGTGAGTGTGTGAAATTGTCCACAGGTGTGAGTGTGTGAGTGACTGGGTGAGTGTGTGAAATTGTCCACAGATGTGAGTGTGTGAGTGACTGAGTGAGTGTGTGACATTGTCCACAGGTGTGAGTGTGTGAGTGATTGGGTGAGTGTGTGAAATTGTCCACAGGTGTGAGTGTGTGAGTGACTGGGTGAGTGTGTGAAATTGTCCACAGATGTGAGTGTGTGAGTGACTGAGTGAGTGTGTGACATTGTCCACAGATGTGAGTGTGTGAGTGACTGAGTGAGTGTTAGACATTGTCCACAGGTGTGAGTGTGTGAGTGACTGGGTGTGTGTCTGAAATTGTCCACAAGTGTGAGTGTGTGAGTGACTGAGTGAGTGTGTGTGAGTGACTGGGTGTGTGTCTGAAATTGTCTACAGGTGTGAGTGTGTGAGTGACTGGGTGAGTGTGTGTGAGTGACTGGGTGAGTGTGTGACATTGTCCACAGGTGTGAGTGACTGGGTGAGTGTGTGACATTGTCCACAGGTGTGAGTGTGTGAGGGACTGGGTGAGTGTGTGACATTGTCCACAGGTGTGAGTGTGTGAGTGACTGGGTGAGTGTGTGACATTGTCCACAGGTGTGAGTGTGTGAGTGACTGGGTGAGTGTGTGACATTGTCCACATGTGTGATTGTGTGTGTGACTGGGTGAGTGTGTGACATTGTCCACAGGTGTGAGTGTGTGAGTGACTGGGTGAGTGTGTGACATTGTCCACAGGTGTGAGTGACTGGGTGAGTGTGTGAAATTGTCCACAGGTGTGAGTGACTGGGTGAGTGTGTGACATTGTCCACAGGTGTGAGTGTGTGAGGGACTGGGTGAGTGTGTGACATTGTCCACAGGTGTGAGTGTGTGAGTGACTGGGTGAGTGTGTGACATTGTCCACAGGTGTGAGTGTGTGAATGACTGGGTGAGTGTGTGACATTGTCCACATGTGTGAGTGTGTGTGTGACTGGGTGAGTGTGTGACATTGTCCACAGGTGTGAGTGTGTGAGTGACTGGGTGAGTGTGTGACATTGTCCACAGGTGTGAGTGACTGGGTGAGTGTGTGAAATTGTCCACAGGTGTGAGTGTGTGAGTGACTGGGTGAGTGTGTGAAATTGTCCACAGGTGTGAGTGTGTGAGTGACTGGGTGTGTGTCTGAAATTGTCCACGAGTGTGAGTGTGTGAGTGACTGCGTGTGTGTCTGAAATTGTCCACAGGTGTGAGTGTGTGAGTGACTGGGTGAGTGTGTGTGAGTGACTGGGTGTGTGTCTGAAATTGTCCACAGGTGTGAGTGTGTGAGTGACTGGGTGAGTGTGTGAAATTGTCCACAGGTGTGAATGTATGAGTGATTGGGTGAGTGTGTGAGTGTGTGAAATTGTCCACAGGTGTGAGTGTGTGAGTGACTGGGTGTGTGTCTGAAATTGTCCACAGGTGTGAGTGACTGGGTGTGTGTCTGAAATTGTCCACAGGTGTGAGTGTGTGAGTGTCTGGGTGAGTGTGTGACATTGTCCACAGGTGTGAGTGTGTGTGAGTGACTGGGTGAGTGTGTGAAATTGTCCACAGCTGTGAGTGTGTGAGTGACTGTGTGAGTGTGTGAAATTGTCCACAGGTGTGAGTGTGTGAGTAACTGGGTGAGTGTGTGTGAGTGACTGGGTGTGTATCTGAAATTGTCCACAGGTGTGAGTGTGTGCTTGACTGGGTGAGTGTGTGTGAGTGACTGGGTGAGTGTGTGAAATTGTCCACAGGTGTGAGTGTGTGTGAGTGACTGGGTGAGTGTGTGAAATTGTCCACAGCTGTGAGTGTGTGAGTGACTGTGTGAGTGTGTGAAATTGTCCACAGGTGTGAGTGTGTGAGTGACTGGGTGAGTGTGTGTGAGTGACTGGGTGAGTGTGTGTGAGTGACTGGGTGTGTATCTGAAATTGTCCACAGGTGTGAGTGTGTGCTTGACTGGGTGAGTGTGTGTGAGTGACTCGGTGAGTGTGTGACATTGTCCACAGGTGTGAGTTTGTGAGTGATTGGGTGAGTGTGTGAAATTGTCCACAGGTGTGAGTGTGTGAGTGACTGGGTGAGTGTGTGAAATTGTCCACAGATGTGAGTGTGTGAGTGACTGAGTGAGTGTGTGACATTGTCCACAGGTGTGAGTGTGTGAGTGATTGGGTGAGTGTGTGAAATTGTCCACAGGTGTGAGTGTGTGAGTGACTGGGTGAGTGTGTGAAATTGTCCACAGATGTGAGTGTGTGAGTGACTGAGTGAGTGTGTGACATTGTCCACAGATGTGAGTTTGTGAGTGACTGAGTGAGTGTTAGACATTGTCCACAGGTGTGAGTGTGTGAGTGACTGGGTGTGTGTCTGAAATTGTCCACAAGTGTGAGTGTGTGAGTGACTGAGTGAGTGTGTGTGAGTGACTGGGTGTGTGTCTGAAATTGTCTACAGGTGTGAGTGTGTGAGTGACTGGGTGAGTGTGTGTGAGTGACTGGGTGAGTGTGTGACATTGTCCACAGGTGTGAGTGACTGGGTGAGTGTGTGACATTGTCCACAGGTGTGAGTGTGTGAGGGACTGGGTGAGTGTGTGACATTGTCCACAGGTGTGAGTGTGTGAGTGACTGGGTGAGTGTGTGACATTGTCCACAGGTGTGAGTGTGTGAGTGACTGGGTGAGTGTGTGACATTGTCCACATGTGTGATTGTGTGTGTGACTGGGTGAGTGTGTGACATTGTCCACAGGTGTGAGTGTGTGAGTGACTGGGTGAGTGTGTGAAATTGTCCACAGATGTGAGTGTGTGAGTGACTGAGTGAGTGTGTGACATTGTCCACAGGTGTGAGTGTGTGAGTGATTGGGTGAGTGTGTGAAATTGTCCACAGGTGTGAGTGTGTGAGTGACTGGGTGAGTGTGTGAAATTGTCCACAGATGTGAGTGTGTGAGTGACTGAGTGAGTGTGTGACATTGTCCACAGATGTGAGTGTGTGAGTGACTGAGTGAGTGTTAGACATTGTCCACAGGTGTGAGTGTGTGAGTGACTGGGTGTGTGTCTGAAATTGTCCACAAGTGTGAGTGTGTGAGTGACTGAGTGAGTGTGTGTGAGTGACTGGGTGTGTGTCTGAAATTGTCTACAGGTGTGAGTGTTTGAGTGACTGGGTGAGTGTGTGTGAGTGACTGGGTGAGTGTGTGACATTGTCCACAGGTGTGAGTGACTGGGTGAGTGTGTGACATTGTCCACAGGTGTGAGTGTGTGAGGGACTGGGTGAGTGTGTGACATTGTCCACAGTTGTGAGTGTGTGAGTGACTGGGTGAGTGTGTGACATTGTCCACAGGTGTGAGTGTGTGAGTGACTGGGTGAGTGTGTGACATTGTCCACATGTGTGATTGTGTGTGTGACTGGGTGAGTGTGTGACATTGTCCACAGTTGTGAGTGTGTGAGTGACTGGGTGAGTGTGTGACATTGTCCACAGGTGTGAGTGTGTGAGTGACTGGGTGAGTGTGTGACATTGTCCACAGGTGTGAGTGACTGGGTGAGTGTGTGAAATTGTCCACAGGTGTGAGTGACTGGGTGAGTGTGTGACATTGTCCACAGGTGTGAGTGTGTGAGGGACTGGGTGAGTGTGTGACATTGTCCACAGGTGTGAGTGTGTGAGTGACTGGGTGAGTGTGTGACATTGTCCACAGGTGTGAGTGTGTGAGTGACTGGGTGAGTGTGTGACATTGTCCACATGTGTGAGTGTGTGTGTGACTGGGTGAGTGTGTGACATTGTCCACAGGTGTGAGTGTGTGAGTGACTGGGTGAGTGTGTGACATTGTCCACAGGTGTGAGTGACTGGGTGAGTGTGTGAAATTGTCCACAGGTGTGAGTGTGTGAGTGACTGGGTGAGTGTGTGAAATTGTCCACAGGTGTGAGTGTGTGAGTGACTGGGTGTGTGTCTGAAATTGTCCACAAGTGTGAGTGTGTGAGTGACTGGGTGTGTGTCTGAAATTGTCCACAGGTGTGAGTGTGTGAGTGACTGGGTGAGTGTGTGTGAGTGACTGGGTGTGTGTCTGAAATTGTCCACAGGTGTGAGTGTGTGAGTGACTGGGTGAGTGTGTGAAATTGTCCACAGGTGTGAATGTATGAGTGATTGGGTGAGTGTGTGAGTGTGTGAAATTGTCCACAGGTGTGAGTGTGTGAGTGACTGGGTGTGTGTCTGAAATTGTCCACAGGTGTGAGTGACTGGGTGTGTGTCTGAAATTGTCCACAGGTGTGAGTGTGTGAGTGACTGGGTGAGTGTGTGACATTGTCCACAGGTGTGAGTGTGTGTGAGTGACTGGGTGAGTGTGTGAAATTGTCCACAGCTGTGAGTGTGTGAGTGACTGTGTGAGTGTGTGAAATTGTCCACAGGTGTGAGTGTGTGAGTAACTGGGTGAGTGTGTGTGAGTGACTGGGTGTGTATCTGAAATTGTCCACAGGTGTGAGTGTGTGCTTGACTGGGTGAGTGTGTGTGAGTGACTGGGTGAGTGTGTGAAATTGTCCACAGGTGTGAGTGTGTGAGTGACTGGGTGAGTGTGTGACATTGTCCACAGGTGTGAGTGTGTGTGAGTGACTGGGTGAGTGTGTGAAATTGTCCACAGCTGTGAGTGTGTGAGTGACTGTGTGAGTGTGTGAAATTGTCCACAGGTGTGAGTGTGTGAGTGACTGGGTGAGTGTGTGTGAGTGACTGGGTGTGTATCTGAAATTGTCCACAGGTGTGAGTGTGTGCTTGACTGGGTGAGTGTGTGTGAGTGACTCGGTGAGTGTGTGACATTGTCCACAGGTGTGAGTTTGTGAGTGATTGGGTGAGTGTGTGAAATTGTCCACAGGTGTGAGTGTGTGAGTGACTGGGTGAGTGTGTGAAATTGTCCACAGATGTGAGTGTGTGAGTGACTGAGTGAGTGTGTGACATTGTCCACAGGTGTGAGTGTGTGAGTGATTGGGTGAGTGTGTGAAATTGTCCACAGGTGTGAGTGTGTGAGTGACTGGGTGAGTGTGTGAAATTGTCCACAGATGTGAGTGTGTGAGTGACTGAGTGAGTGTGTGACATTGTCCACAGATGTGAGTGTGTGAGTGACTGAGTGAGTGTTAGACATTGTCCACAGGTGTGAGTGTGTGAGTGACTGGGTGTGTGTCTGAAATTGTCCACAAGTGTGAGTGTGTGAGTGACTGAGTGAGTGTGTGTGAGTGACTGGGTGTGTGTCTGAAATTGTCTACAGGTGTGAGTGTGTGAGTGACTGGGTGAGTGTGTGTGAGTGACTGGGTGAGTGTGTGACATTGTCCACAGGTGTGAGTGACTGGGTGAGTGTGTGACATTGTCCACAGGTGTGAGTGTGTGAGGGACTGGGTGAGTGTGTGACATTGTCCACAGGTGTGAGTGTGTGAGTGACTGGGTGAGTGTGTGACATTGTCCACAGGTGTGAGTGTGTGAGTGACTGGGTGAGTGTGTGACATTGTCCACATGTGTGATTGTGTGTGTGACTGGGTGAGTGTGTGACATTGTCCACAGGTGTGAGTGTGTGAGTGACTGGGTGAGTGTGTGACATTGTCCACAGGTGTGAGTGACTGGGTGAGTGTGTGAAATTGTCCACAGGTGTGAGTGACTGGGTGAGTGTGTGACATTGTCCACATGTGTGAGTGTGTGTGTGACTGGGTGAGTGTGTGACATTGTCCACATGTGTGAGTGTGTGTGTGACTGGGTGAGTGTGTGACATTGTCCACAGGTGTGAGTGACTGGGTGAGTGTGTGAAATTGTCCACAGGTGTGAGTGACTGGGTGAGTGTGTGACATTGTCCACATGTGTGAGTGTGTGAGTGACTGGGTGAGTGTGTGACATTGTCCACATGTGTGAGTGTGTGTGTGACTGGGTGAGTGTGTGACATTGTCCACAGGTGTGAGTGTGTGAGTGACTGGGTGAGTGTGTGACATTGTCCACAGGTGTGAGTGACTGGGTGAGTGTGTGAAATTGTCCACAGGTGTGAGTGTGTGAGTGACTGGGTGAGTGTGTGAAATTGTCCACAGGTGTGAGTGTGTGAGTGACTGGGTGTGTGTCTGAAATTGTCCACAAGTGTGAGTGTGTGAGTGACTGGGTGTGTGTCTGAAATTGTCCACAGGTGTGAGTGTGTGAGTGACTGGGTGAGTGTGTGTGAGTGACTGGGTGTGTGTCTGAAATTGTCCACAGGTGTGAGTGTGTGAGTGACTGGGTGAGTGTTTGTGAGTGACTGGGTGAGTGTGTGACATTGTCCACAGGTGTGAGTGTGTGAGTGACTGGATGAGTGTGTGACATTGTCCACAGGTGTGAGTGTGTGAGTGACTGGGTGAGTGTGTGACATTGTCCACAGGTGTGAGTGTGTGAGTGACTGGGTGAGTGTGTGACATTGTCCACAGGTGTGAGTGACTGGGTGAGTGTGTGTGAGTGACTGGGTGTGTGTCTGAAATTGTCCACAGGTGTGAGTGTGTGAGTGACTGGGTGTGTGTCTGAAATTGTCCACAAGTGTGAGTGTGTGAGTGACTGGGTGTGTGTCTGAAATTGTCCACAGGTGTGAGTGTGTGAGTGACTGGGTGAATGTGTGACATTGTCCACAGCTGTGAGTGTGTGAGTGACTGAGTGAGTGTGTGAAATTGTCCACAGGTGTGAGTGTGTGAGTGACTGGGTGTGTGTCTGAAATTGTCCACAAGTGTGAGTTTGTGAGTGACTGGGTGAGTGTGTGTGAGTGACTGGGTGTGTGTCTGAAATTGTCCACAGGTGTGAGTGTGTGAGTGACTGGGTGAGTGTGTGAAATTGTCCACAGGTGTGAGTGTGTGAGTGACTGGGTGTGTGTCTGAAATTGTCCACAAGTGTGAGTGTGTGAGTGACTGGGTGTGTGTCTGAAATTGTCCACAGGTGTGAGTGTGTGAGTGACTGGGTGAGTGTGTGTGAGTGACTGGGTGTGTGTCTGAAATTGTCCACAGGTGTGAGTGTGTGAGTGACTGGGTGAGTGTTTGTGAGTGACTGGGTGAGTGTGTGACATTGTCCACAGGTGTGAGTGTGTGAGTGACTGGATGAGTGTGTGACATTGTCCACAGGTGTGAGTGTGTGAGTGACTGGGTGAGTGTGTGACATTGTCCACAGGTGTGAGTGTGTGAGTGACTGGGTGAGTGTGTGACATTGTCCACAGGTGTGAGTGACTGGGTGAGTGTGTGTGAGTGACTGGGTGTGTGTCTGAAATTGTCCACAGGTGTGAGTGTGTGAGTGACTGGGTGTGTGTCTGAAATTGTCCACAAGTGTGAGTGTGTGAGTGACTGGGTGTGTGTCTGAAATTGTCCACAGGTGTGAGTGTGTGAGTGACTGGGTGAATGTGTGACATTGTCCACAGCTGTGAGTGTGTGAGTGACTGAGTGAGTGTGTGAAATTGTCCACAGGTGTGAGTGTGTGAGTGACTGGGTGTGTGTCTGAAATTGTCCACAAGTGTGAGTTTGTGAGTGACTGGGTGAGTGTGTGTGAGTGACTGGGTGTGTGTCTGAAATTGTCCACAGGTGTGAGTGTGTGAGTGACTGGGTGAGTGTGTGACATTGTCCACAGGTGTGAGTGTGTGAGGGACTGGGTGAGTGTGTGACATTGTCCACAGGTGTGAGTGTGTGAGTGACTGGGTGTGTGTCTGAAATTGTCCACAAGTGTGAGTGTGTGAGTGACTGGGTGTGTGTCTGAAATTGTCCACAAGTGTGAGTGTGTGAGTGACTGGGTGTGTGTCTGAAATTGTCCACAGGTGTGAGTGTGTGAGTGACTGGGTGAGTGTGTGTGAGTGACTGGGTGTGTGTCTGAAATTGTCCACAGGTGTGAGTGTGTGAGTGACTGGGTGAGTGTGTGACATTGTCCACAGGTGTGAGTGTGTGAGGGACTGGGTGAGTGTGTGACATTGTCCACAGGTGTGAGTGTGTGAGTGACTGGGTGAGTGTGTGAAAACGTAAGTTAACTTCTCTCCAGAGCGGGTGTGAGGTGTATCTACATCAACTCATTATTGTTTTTTTTTTTCCAGTCAAAGACTGAGCCTAGTTGTAGATGTAAAGAGGGCCTCCAATGGGAATTTCCAAACTACATTAACCAAGCGTGTGATTTAATCTGAGAAACTGCTCTAGTGAAAGTAATTACAACTTTTTCCCGAGCCGTTATCAATACCATGAGCGTTTTGGTTTCAGCGACTGATTAAATGTTGAGACAAATGATTAGAATTGGACTTCAAAGAAACATCAGCCCACAAATAATATGCAAAAGTGTACAGTACTAAACATTTTAATATGTTTATATTTATTATAGTTGAAGAGGTCTGTGTATTTTTTCATTTCAGACACTGAAAGGTAAATACATTGCAGTTAATGGTCATTTTGCCTGGAAATGAATTCAGTGAAAGCTCTGGTTCTTTCTTAAAGCGCAGCCCTCAACAAGATCTCCAGAATCCACAGTTGTGAGTTCTGCATTCTGCATCTCATTCTTCACACTCAACAACACATCTTCCTGATGTCTTACATTTTTGGACGTGTGCTGTTTACCCAGCATGCCGTGCACTTGTTGTTGCCTACGGTCCAGGCCGGTAATGACCTGGGGCCTGTTTTTGAGGCGGCCTGTGACAGGGCTGGATGCACTGTCACTGTCCATGGTCCTGTACGGATGGTGTCTGCGCACTTTTGACCTTGAGTAATGAGAGCGTGTCTCCGGAACGATCCG